>NW_010399265.1:0-22738 GCF_000710305.1 Buceros rhinoceros silvestris | reverse complement strand
CTGGTGCCCTCCCTCCGGCTGAACAGAGCCCGCACCACATGAGATTCAGCAAAAATACACTGAGTAGTCCCATCATAGCTACTTGGGACAGTAAGCCAATGTGGAAGTTATTAATTTTCAGAAATTGATTTATACAACGGGTTTTGTCTTTTTTTCTAAGAGTGCTCCATGGCTGGACTTCGTGTTTCTGAAATGTTCTTATTCGTCAGAGTTTATTATATATAAAAAGAGCTACATAGTTTAGGTGTTGGTAACTAACTAAACGTCATGATTGCCTTGAAAGTGCTCTTCAGGAAAACTGTTTGCTGATGGATGTTATAGATTGGATACTCAAAACCTAATAAAATGTCAAAAGCTAAAGCTCGCTGCTGAGGTGAGCGGGACATTGGCACCAGGGAGGTTTACAAAACTCTAGAAAAAATCTGACTGAGAACAATGTTATCTTCTACTAAATTTAGGGCTTCCTGCTGGATTGAAACAGAGATTCGATCCATCAAAGCCACAGGGTTTTTTTTCTCTGTTTACAACCAGAAAAATAAAATTTAATTTTATTTTTACATTTACAAAGTAAATTGTATGTGCATTGTTGCTGTGAAGGGTGAGCTAACCAGATCCTGACTGGTCTTGTTTTACTGTTTCTGTGGTTAATCTACAACTGGGATTTTCCCACAGTCTCAGCAGCATAGCTCATTTCCATACACTATCTTGATTAATTTCGCTGGAGACAGGTTTCTAATCTGATATTTTTTGAGCAACGATGTTCTGGACATGTTACCGATATGTATCCCACATACGTCAGTCTTTCCCTTGCTGGTCAGTACCATCAGTAACTACAGCAGTTCCTCTCCCTGCTGCCAGCTGTGTCTCCATGAAAGGCCTCGTCCCTGGTACAATAGTGTCACTAGCAGGTCAGAGCTAAGGGCAGTGGGAGGATCGACATTTCCTCTGTTTTCAGTAGCTCTTTCTGATGATATCAACACTGTTTCCTCAGTAGCACATGTAGCTGCTGGATCAGTTATTTTTAAGTACCTCTAAAAATCTCTTTCTTTTCTTCCTAAATCAGCTAGAGGAAAAGCAAAAGAATCACTTTACCTACAAATACCTTTTTAACATAAAAAGATAATCTGTTTTTCAAGACCACTCCGAGTCACAAAGTGTTAATTTTAGACATGTTTCCCTCAACAAGTAAAAAGCCTAGAAAACTACTAAAGTAGTATTCTTAATTTATTAAAATTTGTCCCTGTCAATATTTCGTAGACCCATTTCTGAGACTTTCATTCCTAGGCAGAAAATGTGTTACAGCTTTTATAAGACAGGAAGATAAATATTTGTTAGGCATGCAGACAAGTCAATTAAATTCATTACTTCAGCCTCCCCCAAAATTCTTTAAGCAATGGTCCTATTATCTCTGCAAGTTGCCAGTAGACTTGTTTTGAACAAACATCTGTCCCTTCCTTATAAGAAAAGTGGGTGATTTAATATTTGATTAGCAAATACTATTTCACAGCTGTCTATGTTTTTCACTGAAAATAATACTGCAAATTTCAGTATTGATTTCACAAAGCTTTGTGCTGTATTATTCTTGAATTCATACTGTATATCTCACACTTGCAAGAATTCATTATCTCTAGGGAAAGGGCAAATAAAGCCCTGTACTTGAGAGAGAGGAATAGAGAAGACAGGATTAAATGTCCCTCAGTTTTTAATCTGATAACATCAACTTCATTTTGGGAACAGATTCTGACACCAATTAAGATTTTTTAGCATCTTAATGGTAAAGGTAAACTCCAATCTCACTGTCTGTACATGTAACACCTAAAAACTTGTCAGAATGAGAAGAAAATAAATTTTATTGCTAAACAATACCATTGCTTTAACTTGTCTGGTTTTATATTTTGGAGAAGAAAAATTTCACATAGTAAAATCTACTTACAACAATTACATAGTATTTTCAAGAATTTCTGACTTATTTTTATTTTGCCCCAAACATTTCATCTTTGCAAAGACTTTGACTTTGCAAGACTGTAGAAAGCAAACAAAAAGGACAGAAGGGTGGAAGACAGGATTTTTTTTTTTAATAGAGAAAAAAATGCAGAGGACTGGTCAGTTCTAATTGGTTTTTATCAAAAAACTTTCCCTTTGAAAATGGCTTATAGAGTGTGTAGATGCACATGCTTGCTTTAATAGCTGTTGTGTTGCCAGAATAGCATCTAGAGGAGGAAAGCTCTGTGGCAGAGATGGAAAGCCATGCAAAAAAGGTGCAGGAGAACTACTGGCGTGAAAACATGTGAAAACAAATAGTGATGTTCTGTATGGTCTGAACGATCATATTCTGGCCTAGGAAGGAAGCTGGGATTCGGAAGGTCTTGGTTCAGTTTCCAGTTTTGTTATAGTCCTTTCTCTGACCTTGAGCTAAGGAGTGTGTCAGTTAAATTCAGCCTTTTTATCAGAGAGTAATAGTGCTGTGCTCAACAGTATTTCATCTGTTTTGACTGCAAGCTCTCAGAGGCAGGAACTGTTTTCTACTGTGCTGTTGTACAACAGCTTTAGTGCACTTGGGCTTCTCAGCTGGGGCCTTTAAGCTCTAGTAATGAGGATAAAGATTATTTAGGAGATAGACAGGGGGTTTTATTGCAGTTGTCAATTGTGCTTGATTAGTTCAGATCAGACTTCGGGCTTCTGATAGTCTACTAATTCAGTGTAACATGTAGAATACTGCAATATGCTCAGGAACATAGGGAAATATATACCTGATATAAACTACTTGAAAGGAGGTTGTAGCAAAGTGGGTGACATTCTCTTTTACCAAGTAAAAATGATGGTTTGAGAGAAATGGCCTCAAGTTGTGCCGGGGAGGTTTTAGATTGGATATTAGGAAAAATTTCTTCACTGAAAGTGTTGTCAAGCACTGGAACAGGCAGCCCAGAGATGTGGTTGAATCACCATCTCTGAAGGTCTTTAAAAGACATGTAGACAGCACACTTAAGGACATGGATAATGGTGGACCTGGCAGTATTAGGTTTACTGTTGGACTCGATGATCTTAAGGATCATTTCCAACCTAAATGATTCTGTGATTCCATGATTCTATATTTATTTTGAAATCTGTTTTACTCGTGTCAATTCAATGAACTTCCAGAAGTATCTGAAGCCCGTCCCAAGACAGCAGTTCGGAAAAGCACAGAAAAGTTTACCACAAGACTGTAGAGTACTTGAAAGAGTAAAATGAACAGTGCTCTTCTTGCTGGGCTTAAACTCTGTAATGGGTAATATCCTTTTCAACTGATTACAGCTCACTTTCACATCTCTTGAGCTGTAAGGAAAAAGATTGTCTTCCTCACAGGGAAGGCTGTGGGACTGGGAGAAAGACCACAGCTAAGAATGGCCATGCAGTCAGGTACAGACTTCTGCAGCAGAGGGAGATGGTTCCTGCTACAGAGAGCACATGGAACCTGTTAGGGTGGTGAGGACCCTTTTGAAGTGGGATAGGCAAGAGCAAGCCAAGAGTGAGAGAAGAAAGTCTGAAGGGAATCTGAGGCAGGCACAGAGAATAGGAGTCTACTGAAATAACCTGGGAGCTGACAGCCAGATGATTGGGGTGTCAGAAGAAGGATGACCCTTGGGATCCAGAGGGGGTTGTACAGAGATTTTGCAACCTGAAAGCTGCTTAATATTGAATGAAAGACTCGTTCCACCAGGACGGATCAAACTGGGAAGTCCAGAGAAACTTTCACAGACCGGATGTTAATGAACAAACATGCCTGTACGGAAGCAGCCCGTCAAAAAAAAAAAAAAAAAAAGAGTAAGGAGGAGTTTTGTTTAGAAACCTCTTACTTCAATTTGATTTACTCTGAGCTTTTCCTATACTGAAGAGTTCAGTTAAGATGCTGAATGTCTGCAATGTACAAGGCTGCTAAACCCTATATTTTGAGATTCAAAAGCTTTTCTACTGTTCAGGGTGCTCACTTCAAAAAAATGAGCCAAAGTAGCACGCTGATCTGCCATAAAGCCCCCCACAAACTGAGGGATCCATTAGACCTGTCATATCAAAACTGTAATTAAGGTAAACATTTTGGAAAAAGACATGCCACAGGAAGTAAAATTGAATTACTAACCCTTGGAGGCCCATAGTGTGAAGGACCTAGCTGCAGTCTGGCCTCGTAATAAAGATTGTCCAAGACATTTTGATGTTTGTATTATTTTTTAAAAAATTTGTAGTCTTAGATCAATATTCGGGAATATTGTGGGGGAAAAAAAAAAACACTGAAAGACTCGACTGAATCAGACACACAGAGCTAAATCTTCTGTTCATAAATTCAGGAAAAGTTATTAATATTGAAGTCACAAAAATTATTCACCTTCCTCTATTATTGGAAACATTTTAGAACTGTGTTGTTTTATCTTTTTAGTTAGTTACTTCTCTGGGGTTTGAGAGCCACACCATTAATTGAGAGGATTTGGACCTATATTGCATCTCTCAGGAAAGTGCTCACAACAGTTATATCAAGGTGTTTTTCTCTTGTTTCCTGCTGTTACTTTTCCCCTTTCTGTGAAATACATTAAAAGTCATTGAGAGGGAAGGAGATAACCAGATGCTGAGAATGAAAGCTTTCAGTAGTCTAAAGGATAGGACATGTACCTGTAAGGATACTCAACTCTAGAAGCCTGTGGAAAGCTAGGAGGATCACCTGAAAGGTCAGCACTCTGGATTCTGGATATTTTAGAAGGAGAAACCAGATATTGCTACTGGGAAAAATAGCATCATGAACAATAAAATATAGTAAAGGGCAAGACTTACGAGGAGTGGCTGAGGTCACTTGGTTTGTTGAGCTTGGAGAAGAGAAGGCTGAGGGGTGAATTCATCTCAGTCTACAACAAGGGGGACAGCAGAGGGGGAGCTGCAGATCTCTGGTGACCAGTGATAGGACAGGAGCAAATAGGATGAAGCTGCATCAGGTGAGGTTCATACTGGACATAAGGACAAGGTTCTTCACCAAGGAGGTGACTGATCACTGGAACAGGATCCTCAGGGAACTGGTCACTGCACCACATCTGTCAGAGCTCAAGGACCATCCAAACAATGACCTTAGTCATATGCTTTACTTTTAGGTAGTCCTGTGAGAAGGAGGAAGTTGGACTTGATCCTTATGGGTCCCTTCTAACTCAAGATATTCTGTGATTCTATGATCTACAGTTTCTTTAAAATTTAATGTTCAATAGTTCACTACTTCATACTACACAATTACTTCTATTAATTACATTCAGCTTATTAATAAGAAGAGTTAAATTATTTCCAGATCCATGTAGTAAGTGGGTCATTTGTCTTAGCAGATAAATTCCTCTATAAGGTAGAAGGGTCAGTATTCCAATTCTTCACAATATTGACATTAAAGCAGTTTTAAACTCTTTGGACACAATTTTTCCTGGTTTAGAAGAAATTTCTACAGAGCAGAAAGATTCTTTACAGAATCTTTCAGAATCTTTACAGAATCTTTCTGAGGGGAGGACAAAGCAATGATTGAGTGTGATCTGGAATTAAAGACAGGAATTAAAGGAAGGATATTACAGACAAATCATTATCAGAAAAGAAAATTATCAGATACTTTTCACAGAAAGTGAAAAGAGAACACACTAACAACTCTGTGAATGCAGTCTCACTAATAACAGTGATTCAAACACAGCCAAAGCAATATTTCTAAGTAAACAGGATATCTCCTTCCCTTTCAACAGTAATACCACGATGGATAACGCTTTTCACAAAGACGCTGTAATGAACTAGCTTTACTTCTCAGTAATGTAATAAAAAAGCTTCATAGGGATACCCAAGAAAGTCAAGGTGAATCCACTAAAAGGCACGAAATCCCTCACACATTAAAACCTGCACATTATCACTCATGCAGGGGCTCCCATCTGGAGCTTAGAAGAAGAACATTTCACAACTTGAGGTGTAGAGCATATATTTTTTTCTTCCTAACTGAACTTATTGGAAATAAACTCTTTAAGATCTCTTTATACTAAATAATAAAAAAACCCCTCACCCAAACAAAACACAAAAACTGAAACACCACCAAACAAACCAACAACTCAATTACAAAGCAATTTCCACACAGTCTGCAGAAAATGCCACTGAAACAGAGTGCTCATTCCCGGGCACTTTTTCCCAAACGTAACAAGGACTACCACTCACCAAGTATGCTAATAAACTCATTTGATTTAGCAGCATGCTGTGGCTGCACAGACGGGTGCATTTTACTCTCATTTGGCACACAGCTGGTAGGCCTTTTTCTTGGCCTGGTCTTCCAGTTGTGCCAAGATGCACATCAGTTTACAGAGGGGAATTCACAAATATTAAATGTGGTCCCATCAAAGACCCTCTAAAATGCCAAAAGCACTGCTCTGAAAAATATGTCGTTGGTGGAGATAATAAAAAAACCAACCTCTATGCAGCCTGTCCAGCTTATCCCTTTCCTGCACAGAGTTAATTTACAGGAGGCACTCTGTAGTCTGAAAATATCAGGATTCATAGAAAATTCCCTTCCATTTGCACAAGGGAAGGTGTTAGAGACGGACAAGAACCAATTTCTGTAATGCTACTTGAAACATGAATAGTAGGTCTGGCTTCCTAACTGTGAAGCAGCCAGTCATGTGCAGCTTAAGATCCCAGCACCAGGAATGGCTGTGAAGTTTTACCGGAATGGAAGCATTCTGGGGTGTTGCCTGGAAGGAGGTCAGTGTGGGTGAAAGCCAGAGATCTCCTAGAGGGGAAGCTTCCTGATGCTTAGATGAAAAAATCTTCCTTCCTGAAATCCAGCCAAGACTTTTGTTGGCTTCCTGCTTCTCACATTGCACTTCTCACATTGCCCAAAGTCTACTGTTTAGGATTTCTGCTCCCATGATCCAAGAAAAATAATTATGAACATGACACACTTTGAGTTAACATTTGCAGGAAACAAAAGAAAGAACTTGTCTCCACATGAAAATACAATTCAGAGGAAAAAATAATAGAATTTGAAAAGGAAAGTTAGGTAATTTAAAGACTCAAAATATTAAGACATCCTTTGTAACACAACTCTCGTATGAGCAAATGATAAAATGATAATGTCAAGCAACATTCAGCTGCTCAGTGGTGTCAGGTTTTGCTGTTTTTATTCACTATCTCCAGAATTGATAGGACTTTTAATTGATGACTATTTTCTCTAATTAAATGCTGCTCTGAAAAAAATAGCAGTTCTTGGAAAAATGCTTCTTTATATGGAAATTTTTTTGTCTGTTTCAATGACACACTCATCAGGAAGGTTCTGCAGGCCCAAAGCAATGTTTTGTAGTAAAATTAAACAAAACAAAACACAAAAATAACCCCCAAAACCCAACCCTAACTGCAAACAACAGGAGGCAGACCTGAGAGTGGTCATTGATTAAGCAACTCTACTGACCTCCGACCATGGGCTCGGCTCTAGGTACTATACCCTCAAGCTACTGGGCAGTCCTTGACACTTTTTTATCTCTCTTCCTCTTATCCCACTTTTGAACAGATGTGGAAGCCTCATTCTTTTACCTCTACAGAAGTGCATTTCTCTCTAACCAGCCTCCAAACAACTACAGAAAATTGTAATACTCTATGTATGTTTGGACTGTGCCAACACCCAGATATATAGAAACTGGAAACGTATTCAACAGAAATCTACAGGTGTCATTCACTGATAATGTAGGAAACAGAAGCAAAGAAACCACTGGTTTCACTCTTGTTTCATGACTATATAGATAGTTAATCCTTACAAACTTGCATACATTGACTTCACAATGCTGTAAATTGCACATTTTCTTTTTTTTTTTTTTTTGGTGAAACCGTAACGGACATCAAATAAGTTTTGGAGGACAATAAGTTTTGTAGGACCTGGCTCAAACCTCTGAATTTTCCTACTGTTTGGGAAGAATCACAACCGTCAGGATGCAGCACTGTATTTTACTTTGCCTTTTGAAAAGGAAGCAGACAAAATAAGACATAGTTAAAGTAACTTTCACAGTCAGAATATTGTTAAAATGTTTTAACAGCATTTGCATTGAACTGTAAGTTTTCTAGCAGTGCAAATTCATATCTAGCATGCCAAGAAAAAAGTAGCATTAGCAATGACAGGAAAATTGTCTATAATATTGCCTCACTCCTAAGCCTGGAGAAGTATCTTCTGCGGGAAAAGAAGGGAGAAACACTCAAATTTTAGTTCTGGATGCCAAAAGGTTCAAATGGGTACCCATTTGGAACCTTTGTTGTTGTTGTTGAGGTTTTTTTGTTTTGTTTCATTTTGGTTTTGTATGCAGCATTCTAGGGAATGAAATGAGAGCACGTCTCTTTCTCATAGGTTACAAACAGTTGTCACTAATGACATTTACTTCCATCCCACCTGCTTTGGTTTCTAAACATGACCCTCTGAAGAAAGACTGGCCTCCAGCAGCAATTCTCCAAGCCATGTCATTCCTTCACGGCCTTCAATTTATATTCAAGTCATGAACATGATACTTCTTTTAGCTTTTAGCATTGGATTTTTATCTTATATTTTGTGCATTAATCCCCATAACAAAAATTGTCATTGCAATAGGTGCTGTAGAAATCAGTAAAATTAATAAATAGTTGGTATAATATCTAAATACTCTCCCCTATCAGGATGAGTACGTTGCTGAATTTGTGTTATGTGGAACAGCTGACAGTAGAAATAGTTATAATAGATCACTTTGACAACTTTAGATTTACATAATGGATTCATTCACTTTGTAGATTGGGCTTGTGTACATTCTCTCTGCATGCAAAGCATGTCTATTACCTTTAAAATATTTTCTTTGAATGGTCTATGCTGTTACATAAGCTGTACTTTTTTGCAGTCTATAGCTTTAAACGTATTTTTAAGATACATGTATTAGTATATTTATATGTTATGTGCAAAATAAATTTATGTACCTGCACCAGATGCACCTGTTTAGTGATTTTATCACGTTTTCATTTAATTCACACAAGCTGACTTTTTCTTTGTTCTTTTTGACACTTTGTTCGTTTTACACATTTAGAAAACGTTAGTAGCAAACAAAGACACTGCAGAACTGCACCTAGAAACCCACTACCTTTTCTAGTCCACTCACAACAGAAGACAAATGTAATTGTTATAAGAAAAAAAAAATCTAAGATTAGTTCGTTCTAGTTTCAATCCAATTCCATGGATGCAAAGAGCAAAAGCAGCAGAAGAGGCATGGAATAACCCCTCCACAAACACAGACATTGTGAAAGAGGCCATGCTGCTGCCTTCTGAGGTCTCATATGGGAGGACGTGCAGGGCAGGGCTGCAGCAACCGGGGCTGTGTAGATTCTGCTCAGTGATATGACTCATAGGCAAACTCTGTAACACTAAAATTCTAGGTGTATGAGTGGTATATAACTTTGGAAAGTGTCTTGCACACCTTCCCAGAAGGACACACAGCTCTGAAGAAGCCAAATTCCAGCAGTATGGGCTTTGATATCACCCAAACTGAAACCCAGCTCAGAGACAGCCTGTCAAGTAACAATTCAAGGTGGGGTACTTGGAATTCCTAGGCATCTTCAACCTTGCAGGATGGACAGCTCTGGAACAAGCCCACCAGGCAGACTTTCCCAGGTCCAGGCTCATGGGTTTCCAACATCCAGCTCCAAGGCACTTCAGTGAGCCTTTGGACAATCTCTAACATTCTCCTACAGATGTCTTAGTTGATGTTTTTTTGTAGATTTGTTCCAGTTACAGGACCTGGGGAACATACCTTGCTGTACACTCTGGAAATATAAGCATCTGTCTCTTTGATTAAATAACCTCAATTTTCAAGTCCATGGGAAGTTCTAAAAAGTGAAATTTCCCATTAACTGGAAATTCTATTTTTTGGCCTGAAATAATGTTGTATAATGTATTATACTTTAATATCTCTGATAAATTAAAGCAATTTCTCTATATCTACTACTGCCTTAGACATCTATTTCTAACATCTATTTTTTTCCTTGGGAAAATGAAGGACTTTGAAATACTACTGGAATATCTAAGCACTTGACTATCTTTCATATGTTTTTCCCATCGGTACTTCACGTAGGTGGAAAAATGTTACCATTTGTATTTCCCATGTTGAGAACAAGTTGCTCAAGGCAAAATAGGAAGGCTGTTACAAAGAAACCACCTGAAGACAGGTAGTTTTGAAATCAAATTGTTCAGATCAAGACATTTAAACTCTGTATGCATTGCATCACCTTAAATTTTACTCTGCACTATGAGATCATGCATGGGCTGTTGTTGCTTTGTATGGTTTGAGAGATGTGATTAATTTGCCGATTAACAGAAGTACTTTAAGGTAATTAAAGCCTTTGATAACCCTTAGTCTGAATATATTAGCACTTTTTTCTTCTGCAAGGTGAAATGTGTATTGCCATAACTGAACTAAAACACAAGCCATTTCTGTCAGCAATAAGTGTAGTTAACAGCTCTAAATAGTTGCTGTACTTTACTTTTTTAATTTATTTTATAAAATTTGTAAATAAAATCAAGCTTGTAATTAGCCATTTTGTCTCTCACTAATATTTTGTGAAAAAATCTGGTAAAATACAATAAAAGTTTATACATATTCCCAGCTGTCAAGGTAAATGTTCCAGCTCCATTAACGCAAGTGGTTTCTCCTTATCACACAACTACCTAGCCTTCTGCTGCACAAAAGTACTTACATATGGAAAGATACATACATCGTCAGTTAAGGATGGATTGCAAGTTCATAGTATTATTAAACAAATATTGCTTGTAATCTCATTATCCAGGCAGCCTCCCATTTAAAGTGATCTTGATTTTGCTGTGGTGGTATTCGTGAAATAAATGCTTCATAATTACTTATGAGTGTAATTCTTTGGGGCTTCATGGCTGTACACGAGAAACTAACTCTACAAAGTTAAAAAAAATTAAAATAATCCAAATGCATGAGAAATTTGGCAGCATGTTCTCTGACATCTCAAAAATCCTAGGGGATGGCTGCGCTGTAACTGCAAATGACCAGCGAGTCCTTTCTTCGTTCATTCTGCCATTTCTTCTAATTGGAATGCTCATTTTTCATGCTTATTCCTCCCAGGTAATTACACATTCTTCTATCTGCTGGCATATTTCCCAAACAGAGTGGTGCTGTTTGGTCTTTTCCCATTTTACTGATCCTCAGGCCATGCCATCTTTTAATTTCCTTAAGCACATCGCATTTGCCGTATGATGGAAAGTCTTTGAGCAACAGGACACCAAACAAATGACCCATTATTTCAAGTTATTTGTAGAACTTAAAAAAAAAAAAGTCTTATAAAGTTGATGATTTTTTATCACCTTTGCTCTGTTACAGTCAATAGCAAGTCCTGAGCTGAATATTTGTAACCAATCCCAAAAATTACCCTTCAGGACTGAGAAAGAGCATGTGTTTACTTGAATGGACTTCTTGTGTAGGAAATGATTGACTTGCTCTTTTATTTCTTTTTTGTCATACAAAGAGTGATTCTTGGAGTTGGTGAGAAGAGTAACTACAGCAACTAAAAAGACAAGCTTTCAGAAGGTAAAAGAGGGCTGGTTGTTCCTCCACTGTGCTAAAATTTCAAATCACCTTAAAGATTAAGAGAAAAACGGGAAAATAAAAGATGGTGGAGGTGGGGGGAAGCAAGGCATGAGCTGCAAAGCAATCAAACCACTTAGTGAGAAGTGAGTGATGAGGATGTTTTAGGAAATTGACGTTGCTGAATCGCAACTTGCATTCCAGTCCTTACACTTTTACATTCAGATTGGTGCTTACAGCTAACCGTCTTGGCTCCTGGGCTTTCCCTTTGTCTCTGCTATGATTACTACAACAGAAATTCCTTCTAGCTATTCCCACTCTCTGCTGTGCTGTCTCCCTCATGCACTTGCTGTTTCTCTTTCTGCCTCTCATTATTTGTTCAGTCTTTCAACCCCTCTGTGACAGCATTCACAGAACAAAAAATTGCCATTTCATTTATCCCTATTTTTTCTTCTTTGATGCTGAATTGAATTTTGTTCCATTAGAGTGAAGGAAGCTAGATTTGTCATGATCTTCATCATCTCTATTTTACTTAAGTCACACCGAACACAACTGTAATTTATTTCTTAAATTTATCAAAATCCTTTACAACCAAAAACTTTTCACCAAATCCTTCCTCTGTTATTTTTCTAGTGAAGAAAATGAGATAAATGCAGATATGTTTGTATTCAAACTTCCTCTCTTGTACAGCGAGAGCCCCCTTGGAGGTACAGAGTGACCAATCAACCAACTGTGTATATCGGTAAGGAAAAAAAGAAGTTCACATAATAAAACTAGATTATCATCATTGTTTTGTTTCTTTCCTTACTTTTCATAGTAATTCTAAAATAATCCATAGGTAGGCATTGGTTTCATTTAAAGTAAAATTGTGAAAAAAAACAAACAAAACTTGTAAAGGCTGAAGAGGGATCAGGTTATATGCCACTTTTGCCAGTGCATCGCTGTATCAGTTCCAACTCCCTGAGCCATTAACTTTCATTGTATTTTAGGTAGTTGGGCTGCAGACTGGCACTGAATGGAAAAATGTGTGTTGCAAAGATACTGCAAATGAAACAGAACTAGATTGTTCACGACTTCCCAGGAAGTTGATTCAGTCAGAAATATCCCTGAAATCTTCCTGAGTGTGGCATTGGGAGGATATATTTAACCTTACTTTTAATTTCTCATGAACTCTGAAAGCCACTATATCTCAGAATATTCAAGTCCTATCAGTGACATCTGTATTATACCCTCTTCACAGTATGCATTCACATAACTTTTACAAAGCAATAGTTAATTATGATTTGCCATGCCTCTGGAACAAGAAAATAGCATTTAACCCACTTCACAGAAAAGTATACTGGGACTAAGCTAAATCAGTTGTCTGAAAATCATCACTGGTAAGAATCCAAAACCCTACAGGGCTTACGACTTTGACTATTGCACATACGCACATAAGCTAAGAAGGACGGTACTATCAAGCTCACAGGGAAACGATGCAATAGCATCAGCAAAACTTCTGTCACTGAAGTGACAAGGGGAGATTATTTTCTCCCAATGGCAGCTCTCATATTGGGACTGGAGTAACTATCGCCTTCCTAAATAAACTATCAAATCCAACTGGACCAGCAGGAGTTCACAAGCAAACCTCAAAACACTATCATGAAGAGCTCAGAGAGAAGAGATACTACATATTCATTGAACTACATGTAACAGAGATGTTACAACACAGAGAGGATGGTCTTCATTGTGTCATTGTTCAGCCACCCCATGAACAGAGAGACAGCAGAAAGTGCAGAAGATGCTACGTTAAGCTGGTCATTGTTGCTTCCGTTCTGAGAACTCTCTATATGTGATTGTGGAAATGGGGCCTTTGCTCTACTCAGAAGGACTACCTACTAGCTATTCAAAGTTTACATTAATTCTCTGTGCTGTACTTCCCTCTTAGCAGTGAAAAATGAGAGCCCAGCATGTGTTGTTTGCCAGCATGAAGTAGCTTTTCAAAAACAAACTTCAGGCTTGGATGTCAAAGAGACAATGCTAATAGCACAGGATCAATGACTTCCTTCTGACTCTGGGAAGAAGTCAAATGTATACACTCTGACCTCTCTGCAAATTTTGACATAGCCACTGATTGCTGATGATCAGCTAACAGACTCCAGTAGCACTCGCAGTATATGACTCCTATCACTCCAATTATGAATCTCAAGCAGGACCTTAAATGCAGACAGCAGATGCTATTTTTCCCCCAGAGCCACATATGTACTGAATTTGCAGATCAATGTAGGTACCCTCCCTCCATTTCTGTTGCTACAAGTGATCCTCTGAAGAAATAATACAAGATCCTTGTCCTTACATTGCTTGCTGCACCTCTATTCTCTAAAGGGAAGTGTATTTGAATAACATACAGCTCAGAGAAAAGTTTAGACTGAGCTCTACATTTTGTCCTTGTTAAGAATAGAGAAAAGATGTCTTTATCATTGTAGAGATGAGAGTGTTTTCAAACTATGCCAGTTGCAGGCCTGCTGTGTGGACACCAGAGCAGGGATTCAGTATGCTCACAGTTCATTAGGAGACATCATTGGTAACAAACCAGGTCTTTCTAATATCTTAGAAATTGTGGCGCTGAAGCAAATAGCTCCCTCTGTAATAGAACTGGCAAGAAGTTTGAGGATCCTGTTCAGTTTTTCAATATTGGTAGTCATGTAGCAGAGAAGCTTTCTCTCACTCTTTGATCAAAGGAGAAAAAAATTAGTGTGGTTAATTGGGTTGGGCTGTACTTTATCTGATTTTCTACTTTGACTTTATACAATGTACTTCTATAAATTCTTGGCATATAAACTGAAAATCCAGTCTTGGAGCAATCCAACAACCTTATTCAATAGACAAAGACACCATTCAGAAAATGGAACACTCTTGTCTCAGCTCCTACTAAACCACAACTCCACACTATACCCTACAGAAAATCTTCAAATGTTGTCCAAATGTCATCCTTCTCTAAAGCTAGAAGCCAGACCTATTTCATACTCTAAAGATCCACACATTCAGGCAAATGTAATAAACCAGCAGAATTTGAAACGCTTGTTCTTGTTTTATGAATGTACTAAAGGCAATCTATCATCTCATTATATCAGTGAAGAAATGCAAGGATAACAATCTTCTCCCCGCACTAAACTGCTGTTTTGGCTCCAATCTGGCAGTATTCATGTGTTTTATTCTATAGAAATATTAACTTCTATGGGCATATAAATGTTTTGTTGGATTACAACCTCAAAATATAAGGCAACAGCTACAAAGGTTATGAAAGATTATTTATAGTTTCAGATGATATGGCTGAACATGTGTTTTGTGTTTTATGCAAGCCTGAATCATATCTGTTCAAAGGGTGCTTTTCAATTTAGAGACTCACAAACCCCAGTTTAGAAAATTATATCAGAATTTTTGAATTAATGAAGAAGTTGAATTTTCATTGTAATTTATTGCATAGCTAAACCTATTAAATATGCAGTATAGTTAAATTGGGAAAGAACAAAAGAGCCTTTGAAAAGGAGAGTTTATGATAAAAATCAGGTTCCAGTTCAGAGTGAACTTCCACACTCTAGCTATAAGCCCTTAAATATCACACTCAAAAAAAGGAATAATACCACACCAGTATCTCCTTAGTGTATCCTCACAGCCCCAGTCATTATATCTCACCCTTAAGATAAAGCGGGGTCAGCAGCATTTTACCTGTTGCACAATAGCCAGCTACATATAAGAAACTAACAGAGGTATAAAGCATTAAAACAATTTGTCATTGAATTATTAAGTGGAAATAATTTTTCTTTCTGGTAATACGTATGTTTTGTGGCAGTACTCTGAAGCCTCAGCTTTGGACTGCAACCCTATCAAAACATCAGAGAACAAGCAGTGGTGGTGTGGTGGTTTTGAACTTCAGACACCACTACCCAGCGCCTTAAGAAAACTGCCCATCAGTACACAGCAAGTAGAAAATCACCTGCTGACAGTCATGAATCCAATCAAAGCTTTTAGTTTAATAATAAACTTCACTCAGTAGAATTAGGAAAGTGTATGGCTCAAATGGTGGAGGCACTTAAATACTTTGGCAGGTAGGCTTTTTAAGAGCTAAGAAATTACATTTACTTCTTTTTATCATAAACAAGAGACCAGGGATGGGGGGGTGGGCAGGGGAGGGGGAGAATATAAGAAAGAAGGAAAAAAAGAGACAATAGCCAAGCTTACCAAGACCACCAAACATTACCTTCAACAGGTTGCATAATATAATACCTTATTACATCAATGCAATCTTTACAGCTGTTCACATGTTAAATCTATCCATTGCAGAAGATATGTAAATACCAGAACAACAAAATTTTTTAAAGCCCTACAAAATATTCAGTACAGAACGGCAGGAAGAACAGAGCAAGGTCTCTGTTCTTGGGGTTAGCATTTACCTTTTGTTTTTTCAAAGTATACATAATGTTATTTTTAAGTTAAGATAAAGAAAATTGAATGTTTTTCTTTTTCACTGTAAAAACAAGTATATGATAATTGCCCAGGCTCAGAGCAATTCGAGTCTGTCAGCAGATAGTTCAAAATGCATACCTCAGCAGACGGTGGTTTCTGGCTACCCACCTTCTATCAGAGATACTTGTGGTACTTCTGGTGCACTGCGTGATGTTATAAATAAATGAAACATAACATGAATTAAAGTGAGGTAAAAGCAGTATTAAAAGAAAGACAGATATTCCTGGGGTGGGACACATGCTATTCATTTTATTAGAGGACCCCTGATGTGAAATGGAGGCAAAGGCAACCAGGAAACTTCAGTGCAGGAAAGACAAAAGAACTGAAGATATTATTGTTGCATATTCAACTGTTAAAACTCTTTTCCTACCATCTTTTTGACCACAGAATTAATAATAATTAAAAAGTCACTATATGCTGAAAGAGTAAAAGCCAAACAAACAACAAATCTGAAACTGTGCTTCATAGTCCTCTAGCTAATCCTAAAGCTAACCATAAACAATAGACAACACACACCCATTTGCAGTATGACAGTTAAAATAGGTTCACAAAAGCTAGTGAGGGTCTTTGGTCATGGAAGAGCAGTACTGAGACACAGGATGGGCTGTAGATGCTCCATTGCTCACCTGCCAGGAAGGGAAAATCTGAGGATAGATGGCCTTGCAGATTAGGCAGCCGGCAGAAGCACTGTACCCAGAATACACTGGTGCCAAACAGCTATCTATGAGAGGTGTTATTTTCCTAGGAGCTCTAAGGACATTTCTGTACTGTTGGCAGATCACTGTATGAATCACTACTTGCCTCTGGGGGTAACGTATAAATGCCCAATATGCTCTTCATGAATATTTACTGATTCAGAGTTAAGTATTTATGACCCAGTCATATTCTTGTACAGCAGTTTTTCTGTGCTTACTCCCCTCTCCTTCATTATCAATGCTTGAATTGCGGTGAGGTGGAGTTCGGCCACGCTGATGGGCAGTTGGCACTCCTCTGCATGCCATGGACACACACTGGAGCTATATTCAAGGACTGAATGCTAAATAATTTTTTGTATCTTCATTTATTTCAGAAGCTTTTATGGCTACAGCTTACTTTTTCCCAAACACGAAACTCAGATGGCTCTGTCAAAAACATCAACACCGGTACATTTTCCAATCATGGATTCAGCTCTGAGCAGCAAAACTTGGCAAGAACTATGCCAAAAATTCTGGGTTTTGGTAGCAAATTTGAGTGACCAAACTCAAAAGCCAAGTGAAAACTGAGTAGAAACTTATGTGAATCAAAAGACAACACAACATCGGTAGAAAATCTGGGAAAGCTTGGGAATTGCCAATACTGTCCTTGAAGTTTCAGCATTTTCTAGCTAACCCCTTTCAACCACCAAAGAAGCCTAACTGAATCAAACACATTTATAGCCTGTGACTCAGAAGGCAATATCTTGAGTTTTCGAGAGCATCAAAAATTCATAACAAAGTAAAATAAGTACTCACATTTCTTTGAGATATAAATTCACATAATGTATATTAACACAAAAATGTATTGCTGCAACACTGTAGACCTGCACAGGTTTGCACAACTGGCTAAATAAGGAAGGGTTTTTACACTAATCTCTAATAAGAAGAGGCCAGTTTGGTTTTTCATTTGGAAGACAAGTAATATAACTGAGTTCATGTGTGCTCTGCAACTTATAAAATTTTTGAATTGTTCCTCACTTTTCTGCAAAAATTTCTGAGGATATGCAAATCCAATGCAGTTTACAAGCTTGTGTTCTTTTATGTGCTAAATCCAGGGAGATGTCTTCCAAGCAAACCATGTAACTAAACAGACATGAAACTCAACATCATGTTTAACTTAATACGTTTATGTTGAGTTGGGTCTGACATGCAACATAACTAATACAGTGATTGTGATCTATATTCTTGAAAGAAATGCTTGGTAAGTGGATGTTTTACAGTATTGTATACACCACTTTCCAGGTCTGCCAAGAAGTCACATTTCTCCCATTTGTGAAGTTCCACATACATTCATGCACCTAACGAAACCAGGAAACAAAGAAAAATGTCCTCCCTGACCTCAGGTACTTAAAGATAGTGTTAATGTACATGTAAGAAAGAAGTGCATTTCTGCAACACCTTAGTATCAGACAGAGCAACCACCAGGTAGTTTTTTCTGAGTTTTTGAATGTCCTTTTTTAAAGTCTCTGAAAGCAGGCATCTTTTCATCAGAACTGAATAACCAGGAATTTCTGCATGTTTGCTATGCAAGAGTATGGAATTAAGTAACGTGACCTGACTTCCAGAGGATAGGAGGAACATTTTTTATCAGAATTTTTACTAAAGTGCATAACTCAGTCTTCAAGCCCAAATGAAAAAGCTATATGTGATATAGGTGATTTCTATTATACCTTTTATTATGTAATGAGAGTTCATTAGGTAACAGAAGTAGGATAATAAAAAAAACCAAAGAACGACTGAAAACTGGACTGAGTCAAGGACTTCTCAAGAAAGAAGATGCTCTGCTGTAATGAATGAGACACAGCAAAGCTGGTCTCAAAATCTAGCGGAGTTCCTCACTATCTGCTTGAGACTGACATATGACAAACTTAGAAAGAGTTCTGGATGCCAGACTTTGGGGCTCTATCATGCTTCTCTTCTGTTATCTCTACAGCTGCGCAGGGAAAAAAGCACAAGAGTTTTCCATCATCCCTAAAGTAACCTTTATCTGAACATATCTAAAAATGCTTGCACAGGTATTAACACAGACTGACATTTAGTGCTTGCAAATACACAAGGAGCTGTGTCTACAGGGAGTTGGTTTCTAGGCGTGTTCCAGTGCTGGACCAGAGAGATCCTAATTTCAGAAGTGATCCCACTTCCACAGTTCCTCTCTTCCTATTTACATTTCTCAATGAAAAAGAGGAAAAAAAATAGAACCAACAACCAAACAATAGCAACGATAAATTCTCAACATCAGTCACTTTTGCAACTGGCATAAAATTGTCCAGTTTCTCTTAAGTGGAGTGACTCTGATTTACAGTACTGTAGATCTGGATCACCTTTTTAAAGATAAAGTATGTTTATAAAATACATGTTTAAATTCCATCCTGTTGTCTTCCACCAAATGATTAATTATCATAATCTGTGTGCTAAGTGATGTGCAGACTATGAGGGTAGACATGGTCCCTGCTTCAGACATTGTTCTTCAGTATCTTGTCAGACTGCTTCAATACTGAAAGCAGTATCATTAGTAACTTGCTTCTCTTAATCTGTTTTCAGGTTGAATAATGCCTCCTTTGCAAATACACTAATTTAGGTGCATTTCCTTGGCAAGTAATGCTAATCACTTGCACCAGCTCTCCCTGAAGTATTAAACTTGAATTTACTAGAGTTTTCTGAAGGTGAAGAACAAGGTCTGGAGAAGTAAAAAATGCAATTTTCCTTGTCTAAAATATAGTTTCTATCAACACCATATGCAACAAGGCAAATTAGAAGTCTAAGTGTAGTTCATACCATTTTTGTTGACTTTCCTTTGTCACCTCTCATACGAAATACCCTTACCCCTCATGTGAAATCAGCTGACCCTGGGGGCTTCACCAATTTTAAATCTGCACATACAAAATGACATTTTTTTCTCCTCTTTCTGTTACCTGCCTGCATCTGTTAACCTTCCTATGCAGTCTTACATACCGACCAAAAGATATAAAAAGTGCCTAGAATGAGATTTTTACCTCAGCAAAGACAAGTTGTAGATAAGACTTTGTAATTTGTTCTTAGACACATCTCCAAAGAAGACCTCCAGTAAGTGTGACATGTCATACACACAGCTGATGTATTCTTTTGCGTGGGACCCCTCAGTGCTTCCTGACCCTCCCTCTCCTTTCACAAAACTGAAAGGGTAAATGTATGTTTGGATATAGTCCCACTGCAACTTTAGACAGGTTCTCATAGCCAATAACATTTTTCTCACAGACAGTCAGAACTACTCAGAAGTATGTGCTTTCTGCTATATTTTGCCTCTTAAAGATACCAAAGGTCAGCACTCCATGTTACACAGCTTTGTTCAGTTCCAGTGGCTTTGATGGAGCCATGTTAAATCATTCCAGCTAAGGATATATTCCAGTGGCTTTTTTTCAGGGAAAGGGAAATGTCCCCAACTGGCCAAATAAAATAGAATTACATTTTCTATTCAAATCTGTATTTTATTCCAGTAAATAATAAAAAGCCTACACTCTATAATGCAATTCATACTTCCAGTGCTATGAAGAGGAGGACCAATACAGCTTTCAGTACCTATGGGTGCACTGCACATGACCAGTATATCTCAGTGAAATCCAAAATGGATCAAAACAGACATCAATACATCTCTAACAGAAACATGCAAATGATTGACTGACTCAGCAAGTGCTACCCAGTTTCAAACCTTTTAAATGTGTCAGAGACTTGTTTGTACACCATGTAATTCTTTCCAAAGGATGATATACTCTCTATGTTGAAAAAATATACAACAATCAATCAAGTTTACTTGGATCTTTCTTCCTGTTTGTCATGGTTTGAACCTGGATGGCAACTAAGCACTGCTCAGCCGCTCGTTCACTCCCCTCTACCTCCAGCATGGGAAGGCAAAGAAAAGAATAGTAAAAGTAAAGCCACAAGGGTTGATAAGGATGGTTTACTTGAACAACACAAAGAAGAGAGGAAACATTAATAAAGAAGTTAGTGACATACCACACACTGCTTACCTCTGTCATTCCAAGCCAAGCCACGACACTGTTTGAAACACCACCCCCTTCCCAGCTAGCTGACCCCTCTGTGTACTGGGCATGACATCAGTATGGCATCAAATATCTCAATGGCTGGTTTGGTCCAGCTACCCTGGCTGTGGAAATTAAACCTATCCTAGCCAAATCCAGGACGTTTACTTTATGTACAAAAGTAAGACCCTTAAGCTCTGAGATATAAAGAGAGAAGACTGCCCACCATCAGTAGCTGTTCTGTTGCACACCCCAGCCACAGGCTTATTACATACAAGTGAAAGATAGAAGTCTAGATGACTCATTCATCATCTCTCTCTGTTATTTCTTGCCAATATAGACAATTGCCTTTCAAAACAGGAGAAAAACCAAACCAAACCCGACCCCAAAAAAACTCACCTAAAAAGAAAAAAACCCACCCTGCACAAAACCTCTCTAAGCATAAGGGAGAAAAGAGATAAAAGGTAACACACTACTAAAAGTCACATATTACCCAAAAGAGATCCCCCTGGGTATTTATGCCTTTGTTTACTGTGTTTTAAAAGATAGTGGTATGAATATACTGAGATGTGGTATATTACTACACTCAAGAGAGAAGAATATTCCACAACCGCAAACGTACTTTGGAGGAAAAATCTGGAGCAGAGAGGTCTTCCATCCTTGCCTGTAAGTCGCCTTCATAGGATATGCACAGGCAAGAAAACCCCTGTCCCTTGGAGACACATCAGACATGCTTGTGCCATAACTTGTGATTCAAACTTATGGAAAAGGTCATTGTCATAGACCATTTCCTGTGTTAGTGGAGAATATGAAGATTCCTCTTAAGATTGCCAGCTCCCACCATGGCAGCAGTGCATACCTGCCCCTCAAGTATACTCATCTCCTGATGGTGGCAACAGACACCCAGAATCTAATCTTCCACTTCTCATGAGATCATTATTTGGGTTGCACTCAGACACTTCTCACAGAGTGCCTGATCTTTTGTCTCATATCAGGTATTAAATATATACAGACTCTCTCCCAGAGTAAGAAAAAGTTAAAACGAAAGCAATCCTGACATAACCTTAATCTACCATATGATGATTCGTTACATCTTGGTAGCTGGTCTCAAAAACTTCAAGTCAGGCTATTTGATGACTTTATTCCTTCTTCTTCCAAGTGGTCCACAGCACTCTGATTTTCTCAGTGTGCTCACCACACAGTGCCATATTTTTTTCCTGCTTAATATTAAACCACTTTACCAACCTGGTGCTAGAGGGACAATAAGCTGGAAAGATTCACCAAAGATTACAATACTCTTACACAGATGAAGGCACCAGTGTCTCCTTATGCCTTCTAGATTTTCATCTGCAACTGTAAGAAACATTGGGTCATCCTACTCTGATACCACCAATGATTCTGATTCTCCCTATAATCTTTGGGCGGCCAAAATACTGCAAACACCCCTTAGAACTGCATATTACTCTGCCGTAATACCTGCATCAGTCTAATTCTGCTCAAGTTGGAAGGTTACTTTAACAGAGGCTATCACTCAAATTTAGCAAGAGAACAAAGATGAGTGGAAGTTACTAGCATTCTTCCTTTTCCTCATCTGCCCATCTACTGCCAGACTTTCTCCACCTTGTCCTTTGTATTTCTGGATACAAGAGACCAACAGGACAAGTATAAGTTTATAAAATACCAGAGACTGTAATGGCTTTTATGTCAAATTGTGAAATTATTCCAAATCCCTCCATTTCCACTGGTTTCCACTTTTACAAATTCTCTCTTTACCCTGAATTTTAAGACAGGACTATGTGATAGTTTAGTACAGATCAAGATGGCAGTTACAACTGCAACAGAATATTTCCTAGTTTCACCCTTTATGCCATTATAATTTCAATAACATATTTTATTATTTTATTTTATA
>NW_010399264.1:80025-89221 GCF_000710305.1 Buceros rhinoceros silvestris | reverse complement strand
ATATATATGAATATATTTTTTTAAGTTTCCTACACCTTGAGGTTGCATGGTCTGTAAGGTTGGCATGTCTTTATATTGTATACAGATTTTGCACGCCAAACTTGGCAGCTTTGAAAAACAAAAAAAATTGTGGTTTAGGGATTTTTTGGGTTGGTTCTTTTGGTTTTGTTTTTTCTTTTCCTCTCGTGGCATTTGCGGAGACTAAAGGTTGGGACGTTGTTGTCACAAACACACACTCACGCACCCACACACGCACCCACGCAGCTACACGCAAAGGAAGGAGAGTGGGAACATTTTTTGCGTCTTACTGAACTTGATAAGAAATTGTGCTTTTTATTGTTAAAAAAAAGAGTAAATAAAAAGGACTACTTAAACATTTCTCATTTAAAGAAGAAGAAGAAGATGTTTATCTAGCACTTGTGACTTACCAATAATAGAGTTTATTGTATTTATGTGGAAACAGTGTTTTTAGGGAAACTACGCAGAACACACGAAGTAAACTGCCTGTGTCATTAATTTTTTTTCCTTTTAATTTGGGTTGGTGTTTTGGTTTGATTTCTCGGCTGGGTGGGGAGGTTGGATGCAACCCTTTGTCACCACACGTAGTCATTAATTCTAAAGAGATGAGATGACGAGGACTTTAAAGAGTTAACTCTTCAGCACAGCGGCGTTAACTTTTTTAAGATTACTTTTACATGATGTATTATCGCTGGGTTTCACTTAAAACAGTCGTGTACTGTGCAACACTGTGGTTTAAAACGAGACTTTACATCAAAAGGAAAACATGTTTCTTCATTGTCATGAAGTTGAGCTCGTTCTCAGCTCATCTTCTCTTTGTCTTTGATATTGATGAAAAAGTATCCTATTGAAAGAAAATAAATTAACACTTTTCTGTGCTCCATAGTGGAGGCGCTATTTTCCAATTTATGAGGATGACAAACTTATATATATAATATATATATAAAAGTGGGGGGGAGGGGTTGAAACATTATTCACCCAAGAGCTTATTACAGATATGTAGTATCAAAAAGTTGTAACTATATTATATTCTACTTTATACCTATACATGCTCAGTATGATGTCACCATTGGTAGCAGCTACCGGTTTACCCTGTAATTTAGACACAATTTCACTCTTATTGTATGGACCCTACTTTAAGTGATGGTAGCATTCTTTGTGCTCAGTTTTCTGATGGTCCTTTCTTTTACTTGGTGGAGTTGGAATATTTTTCTCATTCTTGTTTTTGTTTGGGGGTTTTTGTTTTGTTTTGTTTTTCTCTTTTATCGACCCTACTTTAAGTGATGGTAGCATTCTTTGTGCTCAGTTTTCTGATGGTCCTTTCTTTTACTTGGTGGAGTTGGAATATTTTTCTCATTCTTGTTTTTGTTTGGGGGTTTTTGTTTTGTTTTGTTTTTTTTTTACTGGCCAATGGTGTCTTTCTCTGACAGTACCGACTTCAATTTCAACTTTATTAGGAGTCCAGTATTTTGTACCACATTATGACAACTTGTTATTCTTGTGGTGTAAATAAAAAGAAAAAGTTAATTATAGTACCACCTTGGTTTCTGCTTGCTGATCTTCTTTTCACCTGGTGCCTTCAGTGTGATGTGATATTTCATCCGCTCTAATCAGAATGGTTCCCTGGTGTCATGGAAGCAGGCCTCGGTACCAAAGGAGCTTGTCGTTCAAAAGATACCCACGTGTATGTTGGGATGTCTATGGCAGAGAAATTGCTGGAGCTTCTGCCGAGTTTTCTTGCCACTCCAAGATGTATGTTGACAAGTGCCTGCATGTAGGGATTGTAGAATAACAAAAACAATCCCACTGAAAGTGAATTTCCGGCAAGAAGTCTGTGGGAGCGGCTGAATTTTCCTGAAAAGACACAGCGAGTGAAACCCCAGAAAATCATCAGAGAGAAAAACGAATGTTTTGTGTCTGTCTCTCTTCTGTCTCGTGGAGTTGTTGGTGCTTTGAAGACAACTGGATATGGACCTGCCAGCTCTCAAGATGGTTCTGTAGGGAGTGTGATGTGAGTCCCAGAGATCCTTGTTGCCCTTTCACGTGGTGCCTGTATCTTCATGGCTATGGCAGGTCCCCCATAGACATCCTTCACCTCCAGGGTAAGTCCTGTGTCCATGACTGTCCAGCTCTGCTCTGCCCAGTTGTGTAGGCTGGGTGGGAGCCTCTCTCACAAACCCATGGATCATGTCTGTTCCCCATCTGAGCAGATCCTCCACATTGTCCATGGCTCAGGAGAGGTTCTCAGTGTTGTCCTCAAGTTCAGATGGGTGAAGCAGATCCACCCTTTTTCTTTCATGGTCTCATTCAGCCTTGGCTTCCCTCTGTTTGTCTTGTGTATTGTCCTTGGAGACGACTGAACCATCTAAAGTCAAGCTTCTCCATCCAGGTCAACTAGAAGCATCCTCTGACTACAAGGCAACCAGCTGTGCTTCAGTTTTGATATCCTTTTACTGTCTCCCTCCTTGTTGGAGAAGACAAGTTTTGGAGCTAACATTTAAGCTCCAGCTATAGTCTGGGAAGGTCTGAGCAGCAGAGCCCGGATTGGCAGGCATGGTGATGGCCCTGGGATGGGATATGCTTTGGGACTACGGAGAATGTGGGGTTGGCAGCTGGCTGTAATGTGTGTCAGCATGGGTAGGAGGGCTCCTTCAAGAGGAGGCATGGGGGCAGTTCTGAGCAGAAGGTTGGGAAGGGTCTTCCAGGAGCAGGGGGAGTTCATCTACTGGTGTGAAATCCCACTGCCAGATGATCCAGTCCAGCTCTTACAGCCTTGAGGGCTTGTTTCGAGGGGAGTGGGCATTATTTCAAAAA
This sequence comes from Buceros rhinoceros silvestris, assembly GCF_000710305.1. Taxonomy (NCBI): domain Eukaryota; kingdom Metazoa; phylum Chordata; class Aves; order Bucerotiformes; family Bucerotidae; genus Buceros; species Buceros rhinoceros. The sequence continues at coordinate 86,389 of NW_010399264.1, read as the reverse complement.
CAATTTCATTCTCTGTGCAGTGCATTTGTCAGAGGCTGCTAATCCTTTAAGAAGCCCCAGGTCTCGCTCCGCAAAGCCAAATGTGCACTTTGGGCTCTGATAAATACTCACTGCTGAGTTGTGGTTTTGAGACCCTACAAATTAGGGTGATGGAGAGAGGCTGTTTAAAAGTGCTGGGGTCTATGTTTTGGAGGGCAGCCTGTGACAGGGCTTCCTTCGGGTCTTCAGGACCTGCAGTATCTGATTATCTGTGGCTGCAACAATACTTTTTTCTCCTCCAAATCCACTGGTTAAAACCTGCTGGTCCAGCCCCAGGCATGCAGCTTGCTGGGGAGCAGGACCTGGGCCATGAGTGTTGACATGTCGGGCCTGCAAATGCATCTGTGATCCAGAGCTGCTTTAATCTCGCCTGAAACGCTCTGGGCTCGCTGCTCGCCATGAGCACGTGGACATAATCCTGACGCAATGCAGCAGGGAGGGTTAAACTTAATGGCGTGGCACCCACACCGGGGGCTCAGCATGAAATTATATATTTCAATAACTGCTGCTTTAGCCGTGGAAATTTTTGTAGCCAGAAATCTGTTAATCCTAAAGAAAATAACTTTGAACTGCAATGAATGTGGCCCCAGCCCTTTGACTGTGGCTGGGTGCGAGGGGTGGATGCCCAGTCAGACACATGGGTGGGGGCTGCTCCACAGCCTTAGCAAGGCTCCTCCAGGGTTAGATGTTGTTTTCTTTTTTCTTTTTTTTTTTCTTTAAAAAGGAGAAAAAGGCTGTTTCTCACTCTGGGCAACAAGTCAAGGCTTTGTGCCTTGAACGTCTCTAGCCATGGGAGCGCTGCAGGGGAAAGAGCAGGGTCTGGTGTTAAATACACAGCCGGAGCACGCCGATGTCGAGAGTTCAGCCTGTGCCAGCAAAACGTCCTGCTTTTATGGTGGGATTTGAATCTGTGCTGAGTGGAAACTTGCTCCCAAGGCTGGTGCATGGTTGATCTCTTACAGGCTACGCTGAAGACCACTGAGGGTGTTGGGAACTCATTTGTTCCCCCTGCCTGGATCATACAGGTAAAAATGTTGGTGTAATCTGCGAAGCCGCCCTGGAGCATCGTTTGCTTTTCTCGAGGAGGGGCTGGAGTGAGGATGCTGCTCACAGGAGAGGGGGTATCTGTAAGCACAAGGCGGCTGCTGCTGCCCTCCCTGGGCACCCCCAGTTCCCAGCAGAGGTCAGAGCTCTGGGCAGAGGTTCCTGGGGGCTGCGCAACAGCTGCAAAAAGCTCCAAAAGCTGTTTTCTCTCTCTTTCTTTCATGGTCCTTTTCCAAGAATCCCATCTGCTCTTGACCAGGTAAAGTTCATCTTAGGACTTTTGGCTGCAAAAGCATCTGTTGCTAAGCAAGGAAGAGTTACTAGCAAAACTCAGAAAGTGGGGATTGAAATGCTCTTGCACTCAAGTAGTGACAGCTTTAGCAAAAACATACATTTGGCGATAATGGTGCTGGAAAAAAATAGCGTGTGTGCTAAAAGCCAGGTGCTCGGGGATGTTGGTGCCCTCGCAGCAAGGGGACTGTGCCAGGTGATCCAGGATGTTGCAGGGAGACTGGGAGCTGAGCTTGAGCTCCCAGTGGGGAGAGGCTGGGAGCTGTTTCACACTTTACCCTGGAGCAAAATGTTGTGATACCTGATGAAAAAGTGCAATAACATGGTCATGTCCAGGAATTGAAGCGCTTTCTGTCTCATTAAGGGAGAATAGACTAAAGCCTGGCCATGGCAGCAGAAATCTGCTCCCTTGGGGACGACTGCCATGATTTCCTCGACATTAAGAAAAAGCAACAATCTCCCATCCTATGCTGGTATAAGAATCACAGCAACGCTTGAAGTGGGAGGGCATGAATTGCCGTTTTCAAGAGCCTTATCCCCAGGTAGGTGGTATTTTAGCAAGAGGATGTGCTTCAGGCCACCCAGGTAAATAGTGGGAGGAAAAGAGTGGTAGATTTAAAAAAAAAAAAAAACAAATGAAAAAACCAAACCAAAGCAACAATCTCCCATCCTATGCTGGTATAAGAATCACAGCAACGCTTGAAGTGGGAGGGCATGAATTGCCGTTTTCAAGAGCCTTATCCCCAGGTAGGTGGTATTTTAGCAAGAGGATGTGCTTCAGGCCACCCAGGTAAATAGTGGGAGGAAAAGAGTGGTAGATTTAAAAAAAAAAAAAACAAATGAAAAAACCAAACCAAAACAAAAAAAATCAAGCAAAATCAAGCAGGACCACCCAGTCCAGGAGGCTGGTGCTTGAAGCTGGTGCTCTTTTGTCATGCCTGAAGGCAGCCGTGACCCATGAGAGATCTGTCAACAGCAAATCCAACTTTGAAGAAACATCACGTATGGAAGGAAATTATCTCAAGAGATGCTAAAAAGCTGATACTAAAGGCTGTAGGTGGGCTCCAAGAACACAGGACAAAGCACTGGAGAATACCCAGAGACCCCACAGTAACTCTATCAAGACAGAGACTTTTAAATGCCAGTGTTTGGTCCCAGGTAGAGCAAATTCAGACAGTGTGCAGAAAGTAGGTTCAGAGCCTCTGGAAAGACTGATACTGGCCAAGTGAGTGTGTGGTGTGGACGCGGAGCCGTGGGTTGGAGCCATTTTGTGCGTGAATTAGACAGCAGATGCCCTCACAGTCCGCCACGGGGTATAGCTGTAACAACACATGTTTGAAGGAAGAAGAGAGGGGTTCAAAGTGAAAGGAACTGCCGTGCAGACTGTGCCTGCAAACAAGAGTCAGACAAATTGCCCAGCAGCAGGCAATAGATAAAGCCAGCAACACTGGGTGTTTTCCAAGGGAACCCAAAAGGTTGATGGCATCTACTGCTGAGACTGTACAGTGGAATGTACTGATGGCTGCAGATCTCAGTGAAGATGTGAACAACCTGATGTGAGTCCTAGATGGCCTGGTGAGGGCAGGTTAGGCTCTCCAACTTGCAGGCAGTACAGCCAGTCCCCTATTCAGTGGCCTACAGATGTTAAATCGTGTGGTGGTGGGTTGATCTTGGTGGGCAGCTAAGCCCCTACCCAGCCACTCACTTATTCCCCTGCAGCAGGATGGGAGAAAAGTGGAAGGGTAAAAGAGAAAACTCGTGGGTCAAGACGAAGACAGCAAAAAGATAAATAAAGCAGAAGAGCCAGAGTGGTTGAGCTGCAAAGGCTTGGCTGAAGAATGTTGCAGAGCAGGAGGAGGGAGGAAAAGCTGAGGGAAGCGATGGCGAGCCATCCCTGAGTGGAAAACTGCTCCTGTGGGAGCTGCTCTGGGAATAGCAATGGGGAGCAAATTTGGAGGTGCAGGAAAACCAGGGCTCCTCAGCAGGGCTGTGCAATGCTGTTCAGAGGATAACAGATAATACAGTTTTATTAAATTATTTTTATTAAATTATTTCACAATTACTATTGTGAAAATGAGAAAAAACAACTATAGGTTGTGAGGAAGTCACAGTCTGCCCTCTTTACAACAGCGTTACTTAGGAAAAACAGTTTCTGCTGAGATTGTGAATATGTTCATATTTCATGGCTGTGCAGATAGAGTCTCTCCAGCTGCACTAATGAAAGGCTTCAGCAGGGACGAAGCAGATCTAGAACAGCTAATTACAGGCTCTGAGGAAAAGGGATCATCTCTGTGTTTACTTAAGGGGCTTTATCAGGTTGGACTGTGGGATTTCTGTATGATTATAAGGGTGTGGAAATCTGGGAAGCCACCTGGGAGGTGAGTGCACAGGGCTTGGATTTGCTTCTTGACTTCTGTTACGCAAACCCGAGAGTGCCCAGAAAACCAGGGGCTAGAGCAGGAGCACCAAGACCCTCAAACCCTCCACAACTGCAGACACAGGAGCAGCTTTTTCTCAGGGACCAGCATGAGGGCGGCAGCAGTCTGGGAGGGAGGGGTGGTGTCATCCCCATGGGTGTCCTAACGGTGGGCAGCAGCACGCTGCCATTGTGTGCTTTGCTTTTTGAGCTCAGAAAGGGACCACAAACCTCAGCTGATGGCAGCAACTCAGAGCTGTGTTGCTTGTGCTTTGCATCTTCCAGCCTGGAGACAAGCCTCCGTGTAACACCCCTGCTATTCAGGCCTGTGTGTGGGGATGACAACGATGGGCAAGGTGTCTTATGGATGTCCACTAGGTAAAAGCAAACCTCCTTCCCCACGTTTAAAGGACATTAAATGCTTCAGTAGCAATAACAAGATCTAATAAGCCGGGCCCTGGGAAAATGTGGTGGCACACGTTGCTCCCCCACTGCAGGACCTCTCTACCCGGCCAAGCTGCTGCTCCTCCGAAGGGAGAGTACGGAGGTTTATACAAAACCACCTCAAAAGCTCACTCCTGCACTGCATGCACATCAGCAGCGGGAAAACATTTAAAGCATTTCTTCCTGTACAGGTCTGCTCTCACGGACAGAGCATCAGTGTGCATCAGCCACAGACAGATGCCCTTTATCCGATTTATTATGGGCCTTTTGAGTTCTTTTCATCTCTTTTTTCATTAATTCATTCCACTGCCCCAAGGGGGAAAGGTTTGGAATCCATAAATTCAATGCAATTTAAAAAAACCAACCAAACAAAAAAAACAAACCAAGAGGTTTTTACGGTATTTAGGAGGATGTAGGTACAACAGCATCATGCGTTTGTATTTGTGCTCTATCAAGGGGCAATTATCAAATGGTTTCTGAGGGCCTGCAGGAACAAGAGACCTGTTTCCCATTAAATCAGGAAGGGAATGGGGGGCATTTCCTGTGCTTTAAAGGTGATTAAATACCCAAAGTCCTTGAGAAAGCTTTCAGAATTTCATTTTTCAATTATGTGTTTTAGTTTGAAGGAGAAAAAGGGGGGAAAAAAAAAATCCATCCTTCCCCACTGCATAGAGCAGTTTCTGAAATCCTCCCCAATCCCTGGGAATTATACGGCCAGCACAAGCTTAGCAACCACCTCCCTTTAGCTGGCTGGCTTCATTCGGTGGCGAGTGACAGGAATTTCTGGAGCCTCTTTATCCAGGAGGTGGGTCTCAGCACGGATGAGGGTGCCCACCTGGCCTCCAAGCCAAGCCCAGCCTTGGTAGGGCTGCGTTGGGTCTGGTCTTAAATTGTTTTCGGCTGCACTCAAAAGGGAGAAGGAAGATTGTGACCAAAAGGGATAAAATATGGCTTTGGGAAAGGTAGGGAGAACATTTGCTGTGAAAAGGAGGAAAGTTGAAGTGGAGACAGTGGAAAAGCCCTGCTGGGAACCCCAGGAGTGTCCCAAGCCCACTGATAACCCCGCCGAGTCTGGGGAGTGCCGGGAGTGCCAAGAGGAAAAGGTCTGCCCCGTCCTCCCCCTGGCTCTTTTTTGTGACGGGTGCCTTGGGGATGTCTGCAGGCAGGGGCAGCCAAGTCCCCAACCCCACCTCCAAGGGATGCAGCTTGGGGGGAGGAGGAGGAGGTGCCCATGAGGCTGCTGCGTATCTCCAGACTCAAACCACGGCGTGGCTTCCCATAGCTCTGGCTGGAACTTGACCAGGGCTGCTTGGTTTCCTCTGGGCTGATTGATGATGGCCTCTAATACATTGATATATTTTTCCCGTTTTAGGGGACAATTGATGCTTAGCATGTGGTTGGTGAAATGGCTCTGTGTTCGGCGGTATGACAAATGTCTTGGCCAGGTTTATCTGTTGGGCTTCGTTAGGGACCTCTGTTGCGCCAGATTCTGGGGGTGCTGAAAATGAGACTTGACTTGAGTTATTCCTTGTGGGTTGCAGGCTAATTCTTCTTTCATCTAAAGCCTTTTCATATTTGACCTCTCTCCCCCTTATCTGTGACGGGTAATTTGATTTGCACTGTTATTTCAAAACAGTTTCTTTTGGTTCCCTCTGTGAGTCGAGAAAGGCAGGACTTAAGTATCGCAGGCTGCTTCCAAGCTCTGTTTTGAAGAGTCTTGTTGGGGGAGGGAAGGCAAAGCAGTCCAACCAGGGCAGTGAAGTGTCTGCAGATTTCATTAGGGCTCCTCCAAAGCGCATCTTGGATTCGCTCTATGAGCGAGCTGGCGCGGAGGGGCGATGGATCACGCCACGGGCTGTCAGAGCCCTTGTTCCTCAGGATCCCGGCTCAACGTGCCGGTGCTGCTGCGTTTAGCAATTTATTCCTGGGGCAGTGCCATACCGCTCCTCCAGTTAAACCAAACTGGCTTTTGTTTCTGGAGGGTGGAAAACAACACACAACTCAACAATGCAGCTCTGGGGCTCCCAACCTCCCCTTAGTCAAAAACCACGTCTCGTCTTGGGGTCCAACGCAGCTGTTTTCCTGAGTGCATTGGCAGGGCAGCTGGCAGGCAGCTGGCACCGCCCTCGC
>NW_010399264.1:74086-79931 GCF_000710305.1 Buceros rhinoceros silvestris | reverse complement strand
CCTCGCCGAAGGGCAGCCGGCACTGCCAGCTGGCTGGTGGAAGCAGCGTTGGCGTGTGCTGTGCAGTCTGGGTGGAGGTTGAGCAAAGCCCACGCCAAAATCCTCAGGGCCATCCCATCAGTGTGGAGATGCTGGGAAGATGTCCCTGAGAGCAAATGACCTCCCAGTCACAGGCAGACCTCCTGCCTAGAATCTGAAATTCAGAGTAGTTACAAAAAATTGCAAGCTGTGAGTCACCTGCAGCTTGCAGGAGAGATGATATTCCTGCAGTGTTGAGCCTCATCCTCTGGAGCAGAGACAAACTGCATGGGCGACCTGCTGCAGCTGGGGAGAGGGTGGGTGTTGAAGGCAGTAGGACAACTCTGGAGATGTCCAGGTGAGGAATTTTTTGCTCTTTCCCCTCATCCCTTGTCCTACCGTAGGACAGGTGTCCTCTTTTCTCTTGCCCCATCTGAAGGGGGTTTTGCCTCGCTCATCCTCTGCTTTGGAGATCTGGAGTTTCACAGCAGAGCAGCTCAAACACCAAACAGACAAAATTAAAAATCACTGCAAAAATGCTGTGAAAAAATGCACAGGCTGACAGTGCTCAATGGCAGCTCTCAAAGCACAAAAATCTTTCTTAAGAAACTTAAATATAATCTCCCAGGGGTTTTGTTTATTTGTTTTTTCCTTGGGCAAAATTAGAGAGTTAGCTCAAATGAGCACTTCATATTTTGGCTGGTTGCTGGAAAAGTCAAGGGGAAATGGAAAAGGCTCATTGACTGCCACCAAAACCATCTGTTTGCTCAAGCAACATTGAGCTTGCCCTGCTGGGCGGTTGATGAGAACCAGCGTATGGTTCACGTGCTCTTTTGAATTTTTAGTTGAATTTTCTTTTCCATACAATTTGGATTTCACTTGGAACCTGTCTGGCAGGATTTGGTTTCCAGCCTGCTTGGAGCTGGAGCCCGTGGAGACTAATGATATGGAAAACAAGGAACGCTGACTGTAAAACTCTGAAATTGTGGGGAAAAGGCAGCTTAGACCCAGCCTCTGGTGAGGTGATGTTTTTGGGGATGGTACATGGAGAGGTGAAGGCTCTGGCAGCTCTTTCAAGGGCAACAGCCTTGTATTTGACAAGAGCATCTTTAAAAAAGTCTGACAACCCTTCTCATGAAGGAGCTGGCGTGCCTCGAGAACAGCGAGTCCTTTCCTACCCCTCCTAAAGGGTGTGATCCAGGTTTCCGTGGCCGAGAATGTGTTCATGAAAATTTAGAGCAGCATGGCTGTGGCAGGGGATCAGCCAGAACCGCCGGGCTTTGATCTCGCTGCTGGCCACTGACAGGGACAGGACATCCCTGTCCTGTTCCTCAGCTTTCCTGCCTTTCACCCGCGTTACAAGAGCTGTGACAGGCATTCTTCATCGCCTCCCCGGGGTTTTCCAGTGGTACCAAAGCTCAGGAGTGAGGACGTGCTGCTTCATTTCCAGTCTGGTGTGTTTGATCACACATTCAGGGTTGAACTAGTGGTGCGATGGAGATCCTTCTCCCAGCTGGACTGGCAGGGGGTGTTGGGCTCTTTGAGGTGTCGCAAGGAGCTGAATGCAGACATGGCCTGGCCGTGGTGTTGCAGCTGGGGAGCAGGGATGCTGGAGGCTGCTGTTCCTCCTGGGCAAGAGAGTCCCTCCAGCCTGGTGCCATCTGGAGGAAGCAGCTTTCACTGTTCAGGTGAATTTTAATCCGTGGGACATGGTTATTTTCTGAACTCCTGGCCTGGAGAGTTGCTTTTCCAAAACCAATCACAGCTTCAATGGAAATGTGTTTGCAAAGGAAGGAAGATTTGAGGTGGGTGCAGCAAAGCTGGAGGAGGGATCCGTGGTTTGGACATGGGATGAGGGAAAAGGTGATTTCCACCTGTTTGTGTTTGCCTTTCTCCTGTGAGAGAGGTGAGATGGGACTGCATATCCACACATCATCTGAGCCAGAGATGAAGGAGCACCAGTGCCACAGCTCAGGTTGTGCAACACACAGCTGCTCAAAGATGTTTTGTCATTTTGTGGCTAGAGGTTTTAGTGCTTGTTGTCTACCCACCAGATGTGTCTCCTGAGACCACCTTGTCCCTGTGTTCCCATCCTGTAATCCCAAATGGAGAGAGAAAAACTCATTTCTTCCCATCTCTTCCCAGAAGCACGTACAGCTCCAAGCATGTGCAGCAGTGGTGGGGAGCAAGTTCCAGACCTGGTGCAGAAGATGACTTTTCATTTTTCTGCTGCAGTTTCACTTATTTGAGGTCCCTGTTGCTGCCAGTCCCCAGCACAGAGACTGTTGCTCTCCCTTCTGCAGCACTACCGTGGACCCCTCCCTGGGAGGACAGGCAGGTACGTGATGATGGGTATCCCTCTAAATTTCCCACCTATGTTTCTCAGCATCCTGCCTTGATCTGAGATGATGGACGTAGGCATGAGATAAACCAGCATGGTAGAAGCTTGGAGACCAGCGATTTAGGATGCTGGTGTTCTTCCCTTTCTGATCGTGACCCTGTGAAGGCCATCTGTGCCTGCAGTGGGGGAGGAGGGACAGGACTGCTTAAAGTCCAAACCACTCACCTCTCCTTTTCAGCCTGTTAAGCCGGGGCTGAGCTTGATTGAATGAATGTTCCCTGGCTGGAAGTTGGGTGAGGGCGGGCTCAGGGGTCCTGTGGTGAGGGCAGGGGGGGCTGCGCACCCACTACAGTCCCCTGGCACCCACAGAAAGCAGCACAACAAGGACTCCCCACCCTGTAGGGGTTGGGGGTGAGCTTTGGTCCTTTGATTATTTTCTTTAACCTAACCCAGGCAAACAGTAAAAAAAGTGGTGAGTAGCGAAGAGGAGGATGAATGAGTCCTTAGATGGGGAAAGGTGGAAATCACCTAGAAAGAAGAAGAAAAAAAAAGTGTGTGTGTGTGTGTATATATATATATATTATGTACACGAATATATATAAAAGTCTGACCCAGCCTTGAACTTTTCTGGCAGGGAAGTGAAATTCGTGAGGAAATATAGCACAGCCTGCAATTCCTCATTATATCAGTGGGAGCGGCATTAGTGGGGCCAGTAAATCTGCCAGATGGCAACGGAGGGATTAGATGGGAAGGTGGGACCCTCAGGAGGGTGTTGTGTCTCCCCTCCTCCAGCTCCTGCTCCATTTCCACCTTCTTCTTAAGGAATGTTAATCATCCTGGCTCCCAAAGTGCTCTTGGAGGTTTGTTTATAATAAAATCTTTCTGGTGCTTAAAGGTTTGGGTTTTTTCTTTTCCCTCTCTACAGTGCAATATGGCTGTGTGCAAGGCTTGGGAGGGATGGCAGCTCAAAGCAGGTATCCCATAGGTGTCTCCTCACCAGCAGACGACTTGAGGTAAGAAAATTCCCAGCAGTGCTACAGGCACCTGATGTGGTCGTATGGACTAAAATCCGCAGTGGCGTCAGGCTGCCATTCCTCGTGCGTTAAGAGGCACGCTTGGTGTGGTATGCATGGTGTGGCATCACACAGCGGCATCCGCATGGCTGGGATGAGATGGCTGTGGGCTGCCTCTTCCCACATTGCTTTGAGCATCCTGCGAGCCCTTGGTAGGCTCCAGTTTGCTCATCGGGTGGCTTTTGCTGTGCTGGGGGTAAGCTGGCCTGGGCTCAGGCTGCAGCCAGCACTGCCTCCGCATGCCCATCCATCTGCCGGGAGCCTTTTCAAGAAACTTCCAAAAATCTAAACTTCCAGAGATCATTGGCCTCATTTAGGTTAGTCTTCAAACAAGGAATGGGCTCAGAAGTTATCTGGAGAGCAGGGGAAAGGAAGCAACCAGACAGATACATGCCTCGTTAATCCCCAAAGCCTCATTTGCTTAAGTAACCAGACGAAGGCTGCCAGGTTAGGGTTGGTCCCAGCTGGGTGTTGGCTGCTGGGGGCTTTGCAATACTTTTGACCCATCAAGGAAAAGCCTTTTCAACAAATGCATCAACAAACAGAGCAAAATAAAAGATTAAAAAAAAAATATGAAGTGACTGGCAGAGAACCTAGCTGGCTCCTCCTCCCGCGTTTGTTTATTTTCCGTAGTTATCGAGGTCATCCTCACAGCTCCATCATTCCAGGAAAAAATGTGACATGGTTCCCCATCCCTGACCTTCCTCCTGCTTTCCCTTCAGCCTCTGTTTCCTCCTCTTCCTCTCTGTCATCCCAAGTGAGCCATGAAGGATGGGCTGTTTCTCTGGAGGGGAGGAGGGGGAAAAAGTGCTTCCCTCAGGGGCTGCTGGGATTTCTTGCGAGTGTTTACAAGATTCATCCTGGCAAAAAGCAAACAGGCGGGGACTGTGCCAAGGTGTGATATCATGGGACTGACGGACTCCAGAGCTGTTTGGACAGATAGGGGAGAGATAAAAGGGGGAAACTGGCTGATTAGACCAGAGCCCCAGCCGATCACCTTGAGAAGATATATGGAGTGATCTCCAGTACTTTGGTGTGAGAATTGAGACAAATTTGCTCCTTTCATGTGTCTCGGTGTTTCAAGTCCCCCAAAGTAATGAGAAGAATTAACCCGCCAGCATTACAGATATATATGGAGTGATTTTTTTTTTTTTTTTTTTGTAGGGGAGAGGAGAGATAATAAATGCTGCAGTCCAGAAAGGCAATGCTTTGAGCTACCATAACCAAGCTGGACCTCTTCAGAGCCTGCCAAATCGCACTATAGGGCTTATGTTCCAATGGTCCAAGGGGGATGCATGCACATGGGCAAAATATTGACCTGGATGCTAGTGCTAAAGCCAAGCACCCACTGCTGAGCTGCAGAGCTCCCTGCTCCCTGACAGGGCTTTTCTCTGTGGAGCAGTACTCGTCAAGCAGGGGAGCGTGGCAGGGCTGCTGTGCAAAAGGCAAGGATGGAATCTTGCTTTCATAGCATCACAGAATGGTTTGGCTTGGAACGGACCTTCAAAGGCCATCCAGTCCAACCCCCCTGCACTGAGCAGGGACATCTGCAACTAGAGCAGGTTGCTCAGAGCCCCAAAACAACCTGACCTGGAGTGTTTCCAGGGATGGGGCTTCTACCACCTCTCTGGGCAACCCATGCCAGTGTTCCACCACCTCCATTGTCAAAAATTCTTCCTTGTATCTAGTCTGAATCTCCCTCTTTTAGTTTAAACCCATCACCCCTTGTCCTGTTGCAACAGGCCCTGATAGAAAGACTATCCCCATCTTTCTTATAGGCCCCCAAAAATAAGGGACCTTGCAGCTGCCTTTCTCCAGGGGCTGCTAGTGGGTCCTCAAAGCCTGTGTAAGCAAGGAGAACATGCTGGAGGAGATAAGCAGGGCTGTGGATGTATAGGCACAGCCCTTTCTGGAAAGTGGCATCCCAAACCAAAAGATATTAAAAAAAAAATACCCTGAAAAGTAGTTTCCCTGAATTGCCCCTTCCTCCACCTAGCGTGTCTTTGCTTCTGCTGTGTCAGTGGTGCGAAGAGGCTGCTCCCAGCAGAACGCCCCAACCTTTCCCATTGTCACTGCATTATTCGGATAGCTCTCCCTGCCCACCACATTTCTGCAACTGAACTATAAACCTTGCTTTGTATCTTACTATCACAGCGCGTTAATAATTGCTTCATTGTGGGTTGGGGACTCAAGGCAGTAAAACGCAGCTTCCCAATAGCAAACCCAGAAATATTCTTTGTGTCACAAGAGTGGCACTAATTTGCTGGTATATAATGTACGTCTCCACCATCCCCAGCATTTCACAACAACTCGTGTGTTGTGCTCCAAGGGGAATGCTTGGGCTGGCTCGAACACACTGACACCCACACTAAATTATTTGGAGAGGGAAAAAAAAAAAAAAAGACCCAAAAGG
>NW_010399264.1:62823-74025 GCF_000710305.1 Buceros rhinoceros silvestris | reverse complement strand
GGGAAAAAAAAAAAAAAAAGCCCCTCAAGGACTTCCAGACTAAAAAAAAATATTCAACCCTTTCTTCCAGTTTTCTCTCCACGTGGAAATTTGCTCTAGTCAACACAGGTCTTTTCTTTAGGGTTCGTTTGAACATTTTTTTATTCTTTTATTTTTCTTATGCCAACAGGAAGAAGAGACGCTCTAGCACCCAAGCTCTGCCTGGGTTAATACATAGGATAAGGTCTTGTTTGCTGAGTCCCACAGTGAGAAGAGCGCTTGGATGACTTCCTGGCTTTATGTCATCTCTGTTTGAGGGAGCACGGACACTTAGGGCCCTGGTGAAGCCAAGACTTACTGCAGTGACCTAATCAAAACACACGTTACAGCCCATGCATCTGTCCGGGAAGCATTTCAACGAGCCACCCGTGATACATTTACAGCACTGATTTTTCAGAGCCTGTAATTACCAAACAAGGTAAGTCCAGTCTGGGTTTCATCAGCCCGTGTTTTTAACCACCCTCCCCAAAGGCTGCTCCAGGGCATTGCTGACCCAAGGGTGGCCTACGATGTGCAATAGTCTCTTACACAACGGGTGTTCGCATCGGGTTTGAATTTATTTTCTGTCACTGAAGAGTTCTCACAGGAGCATCCCAGCTGAGAGCACAGCCCCGTTGCGCGGGGTTCAGGCCAGGAAGGTGGGGAGAGGCAGCCCATGCTCCAGAGGGTTCAAAAGAGAGGAGAAATGCCCTGTCCTTCCTAGTTTGCAGGTAAGGAGATAGCACAGAAGCACATGAATGGCAGGATGAATTCCACCCCAATATAGCTGCACATGCATCTCTATTTATCCTCCAGGTTCACTCTTGAATCAGTGGGATCAAACCAGTACCCCAGAGGGCAATTTGTCACGTCAGGCTTAGGGTGTGACAAAGCAACTCCATTATGCTCTCCATTAGCTCTGCGACAAATGGCTGAGATGCAACCCCACGTTCAGAGATGTGGGTAGAGGTGTAGCCCAATTCCCTGGAGCTGAAGGATGCCACCTGAGATGTGCCATGAGATACCTCTTACACATCCCAATTCTGTCCTTCCTATGCCAAAAGATTTGTGCTTTGCAGTGCTTGCTGAGCATCTGCTTGTCTTACTCTTGTACCAGCCAGAGCCGGTGTTTTCCCCAGACAAATGGGCATATTGAGACCATACTCCCAACCTAGGGACCGTCACGGTGTGAAGTTAAACTGCGCTATGCTGTATTGCAGTGCCTAGAGGATGATATAGCTTATGGGATTATATTACAGGTAGGATGATATTGCTTATAGGACGATACTGTTTATAGCATGATATTGCTTATAGGGCCCAGACAGCAAAGACTCAAGGAACTTTACATGGTGAGTGGTGAAACGTTGGCAGCTTCAGATGGTTTTGATGCTTTGTCAGCTTTATGATGACTGATACAATGCACCATGTTTGTGCTGCGTGTATTACTGCAGGCGGTATTATCACGGGCAACACGTAGACAAAACAGCCCAGTGTGCAGTGGGAATGTTAGTAGGGATCGGGTCTGGCGCCGTAAGGCGTGGACTTCTCTGTTCCCTGATGCAACAAGGTGTTTTGGGTGCTAGAGAAGCACTGGAGGCAGCAGGGCACTGTCTCCCAGCCCAGAGCAGAGGACTGCACCGCTTTTGTGTGGCTCAGTGCCCCACATACCAGCATCGCCCTTTCTCCCTGGTGTACTTACTTGTGGTTGGGAGTCTCAACAGCCACCTGAGAAAACTGTGGTGTCCTTTCTTCAGTAACCCAAATTAATTACTGGGAGATGACTAACTGGGGTTGGATCTAGTCCTGTCTCATCAGCACTTTGTCCTGCAGCTGCAATAGCAAGGCGGGAAAACTGGGGAGGGTAGGAAAAGGGAAGGCGGAACAAGCCAGCATCTCTGAAAGCCTGGAGGTTTTTCCCCTGTGGCTGATTTCCTACAGGCAGCAGTTCCCCACCAAGAGAAGAGTATCGGCACAGGTGTCACCATGCCCTGCAAGGTGTCCACAGCTTTTTGTTCAAGTTCCACCACGCTTGTGGTCTAAGAGAACATCTGACCAACATGTGTACGACAGTGGCCCTTGGCCTTACTGAGAGCCTGCAGCAAGAAAACAGAGGCATCAGGAGAACGTGGGGTTGTGGTGGTGGCCTCTAGCCCACTATGCCTGTGCCCTGTGGATGCTATTGGACATCACTGGGTAAGGGTGAGGTAAGGGACCCAGGAAGGTGGAGATGGCTTCCTGTAGCTCCTGAGTAACCTTTTCCCTGCTGTGATATCCTGGGTTCAACATGGAGGAACTAGGAAGGCTCAGTTGGACCTGCAGGTGGTTCTGATTGGCTTTTGAGCATCCTAAAGAGTTTTGTGTGTGGTTTGGTCACAGGGAGAGCCCCCCTACCCCATCTATGGACTACTTTATGGGAGTTTGCAAGTGATCTGCTTTCTGCTTATTTCTGGTAATGACCTTCAGAGACAGTATGGGCTATGGAGATCAAGCCATGCTGACATGCTCCATGTCAGCATCAGCATCTGCCTTTAGGCAGGTGGCCAGACTGTGGCCTGGAGCCTCCTCCTCTTTGGTGTGCCAGGTATCCTGAGTGGTGAAGCAAAAGGGACACCACCAGAGCCCAGCAGCTTGCTGGTGGAGGTGCTGTCCTGTGGCATAAATCAGAAAGCAAGCAAGGTGTGGGGAGCCCAAAAGCACAAATGCCCTGATGTTTCCAATGGAAAACTCTGCCAAATGGATGTTACCAAACTCTTGTTTTCTTAAAACTCTATTTTTCCAACAGGAAGATTATTTATTTTACCCTTAGAAAATCTCACAGGTCACCAGGCAAAGTTTTCTGTATATTCTTCACTTAGGAAGAGGGTGGTTGGAGGACACCCAGGGTTTCATCCTCTCCCAGGGCTGTGGCGGGTTGTTCTTGCCTGAAGGAGCATTTCCTCCCATCTAGTGGTTGCTCCGCTTCTGTGGCCTCCCAGAAAATACGAGTCTTGCAGAGCAGCTTGATTCTTGCCTGCCCCAGGCTTGCCTGCTCATGGGTGTTGCAACCTCTCTGGAAGGGGGCTGAGGCATGGGCCATTACATACGTTTTGAATTAGGATGCCTTTAACCCCTTCTCACACCACCTGCACCATCCCATCTTTGCAGTTTGTAGCTGTTTCTGCAGCTCTTTATCCTGCTCTTTGGTTAATTTTCTCTCCCCAAAGGGAGAACCCTGAGGGGCTTCGTTCCCCAACCAGTATCACAACAGCCCTCTCTAGAGAACAAAATTGACATCCCATGTGGCTCCTCCATTTTGAAGGTTGCTTCAGCAACCTGCTGGTCCTGGTGGGTGATGGGGAAAACCTCTTCAATTAGATGCTGTGAATTTGGAGTGTGGTGGATGTTCATACCCTGCCCAGAACTGCAGAGCTCCCCAACCCATTGATGACTGTGTTTCCCAGGAGGACAAAATAGGATGAAATCATCTCCTCAACTAGTTACCTTCCATCCCCCTCTAGTGGTTATGGAGCCAATTGGGTCTGTGGTGGAGTCAGGGAGGAAGAGAGGAGCACAGTGTTACAGAGTAACAGCTTGTTAATGCCTCATTTCGTTGTTAATGCCATGGGAAGGCCACAGGATGGGTTCCTGCTCGGGTCTAGAGAGATGCGCACCCGTGAGAGACATACCTGGCACTGCCAAGCTGCGGTCTGAGCCACGAGGCATGATGGTGGAGATTGAGGGGTCACACCCTGCAGCTTTCTTTCTTGCTTTCTTTAAAGAATATGTAATTTTTTTTGAAGTCATTGTTTTTTCTCCCTAAAGAAAAGAGCTAGAGGAACGAAACTACAATTGATTACAAGGCATTAAATCTATTGTCCCCATCCCGTCCCCGTCCCCCCACCTCTATCTCAAACCTGTAAGATTATGGGGTTTTGATGTTATTCGTGGGCTGAACCAATTCAAACATGTGGCCAAAAGCCTGGAGAAGAAACCTGTTAACCTGATGCTCTGGCTTTGGTTTCTGATGCTGTTGGCTTCTCAGAGAGTTAAAAATGAGTAGATGAGAGTGGAGCAGAGATGGGATAATAAATATCCGGCAAGGACCCCCTGTAGTTTCTCCACTGTTGCCCTGATAGATGTTTTGGAGCTGGCGGTAATCATTGCTGAGCAAACATTTGTGTGGGTATGTTTGCATCTCCTTCTTGCTACATACTTCACAAATGGAGTGGAGGTTGCTCCTCACCATGCAGGAGGTGAGCAGGACACCTGAGGCTTAACACAGGGTCTGTGACTTTTATTTTCTCTCTGTGAGCCTCTCAGATCTAACCTTCATGGAGCCCTGAGTTGATGGGCTCCATCCATGTCTCCTCCAGACCATGGCTCCAGCACTTCAGCTGCAACTGGCTTTGAAAGGCTTGGTGACAGGGTGGTGGTAGAGCACATAGCAATCCCCCAGCTCCTCCCCTCTTCTGTTTCACCACCTGGCAGAAATTTTTTTGGGCGTCAGGGAGGAGAAATGTCCTACCTTAGGGCAGACTTCACTGACGTCTTCCTGAGGGCATCCCTGCTGGGATGGCAGCATCCTTGTCTCCAGGTAATAGGTTAGCAATGAGGGAAACAGCTACCCTGCCTGCATTGGAGATGAGATGCTGAGGCAAATCCAGCCCTGGAGAGGCACCCCACAACCAACTACCCCCACCTCCCCCACGGCCCCCATCCTCTTGGGTGGGTGGCTCCCCTGCCAGCCCTCCTTGGGAACAGCCTGGCCAGTGTTACTTCCACGCAGCTGTGCCTGCCTCGACCTTTCTCCCAGCATGGGTCCGGGGACTGTCGTGGTTGCCTGAGTGCTGAGATTCCTCTTCTTTTTTTTTTCCCTTTGGAAGTTGGGAAGTTTCCAACATGAGTCACTGTCCGCCTCTTCTCCATAATTAGTGCACTGGGAGTTGCGAGTACGACTTTAGTGTAGTCTGCTAGAATTAATCAAAGTATATCTTACACATTTGAATGCAGTAAAACCATCATCCGGCCAAATCCCTCCTGACTGGCATAGCCCTAGCCCCAGTCCTCTCTCCCTCTGCTCTTTCCTCTTCTTTTATTTTTTTTATTTTTGGTGTCTTTTATCCTTCCCTTTTAGCACTGTTTCCCACAAATGCTCGTAACCTCTTTTCCCCTTAACTTTGGCAGAGCACTTCTCAGGGAGGTTTATTTTTCTGTTCAAGTTTTGCAGCCCATTTCCTTGTGTCCATGATGTGTCACTGTGGTTGGGTGTTGGGAAGCTGGTGCTTTGGGCTTTGTTTGTTTTCTTCTCAGGCTTTTGACATCTTAACTAAGAGAGAAATTTTACCATTTGACAATAAGAATAAAAACAAGTGAACCACCCTACTGTTTCTTTCAACTCCCTGTTAAAGCTTCTTCATTTTTAACTCATTTTGGAGCAATTGAGCTTTTTAAGGATCAAAAAATGTGATTTGGGCATTTCCCCCCTTTCTGTTGGCCATATTCTTGTATTATCATCATATGAGTGGAAGAGCTCTGGTTGCTTTGCTGATGTAAGCTCTGTGCGTGGTGAAGACCATCTCCAAAGTGCTGACTGAGGATGCATGTTGGTGAAGAAGCACGCTCTCCAGCTTGTTCAGAGTAGGCTCAGAGGTGGGATGCTCAGTGTCATGGTGCTGGTGTCTTTTAGAGTGGTCTTGAAGTTGTGTGCTTGGGTTGCCCTTGGTAGGGGAGAGCCAGATCTGATGGTGGGGCCACCAAATGTATTCAGTCAACTCCTATCTTGCTTCAGATAAAAACCTGCAGCATTTTCTTTACTCCACAATCTGCATTTGAAGGCAATGCTTGTGTGGGGTCAGAGTTGCAAGCAGCACAAACTGGTTCTTGTGCTATCTGCCATTACCATCTGGTGATTACCTAGGGGGTAATTTGGCAAACCTAAGGGGCTCTGGAATGGGAATTTGGGCTTAGTGAGGTGGGTTAGAGGATAAAAACAAGCCCAGAACCCAGGAGGCTGGCACTGGAGAAGGGTAGGAGATGAAAGGTCCCAGCAGAGAGAAGCAGTGGATGCACCCATGAGTGCATGCTCCCTGCTCCATGTCAGCTGGTTAACCTGGGCAGGAGAGCAACTATTTACCACAGGCTGCTTCTCCTGAGCTGCCATCACTGCTCTGCTCAGTCTGTGCACTGCACCGCACCGCACCGCACTCCTGTGGAGGCGATTGCCTTTGCTATGGACTACATGGTCCTGCATCTCACATCATGGCAGCCTTTCCTAAAGTCCTGCGGTGGGGCAAGTCACACAAGGTCGTTAACCAAACACACTTCTCTTCCTGCTCTGTGTAGCTGGAAAGGACAGGCAAACCCTTGCTATAGTTGTCCGATGTCCTCACCTCAAAAAGGCAAGGACTACTTGCAAGAGGAAAGCTGCAGTCATCCATTCTGCATCTCAGACAGCTCCTGTGAGAACCATGCGGGATAACGGCATAACTATGTGAGAAATGTGCTCAAACAGAATATAGATTTTCTGTCACGCAGAGAGCCGTGCGGCTGAGATAAAAGGCACGCTGTAGAAGAGGCTTGATTTGGGGATTTAGCAGTGCAGGTAGGAATGCTGAAAGCTCAGTGGGGGCTGGTCTCCATCTGGTATTTTTCCTTGTAACGATTAAATGTTTCTTTCCTGGAAGTGGAGTACAGATTCCCTTGTCTTTTGACACCCACGGTGTCTACCATAGCTTGAATTCCTCCCAGGTGACTGGCAAGCTCTTAAACACAAACTTTAGAGTTGGACTTCTGCATTCCCTCTTCATTTACTCAGATCTGTTTTGAGTTCTGAGGACATACAATAGACACGTGAGCACTGACTTCTCTAGCAACAACACTTCAAAAAGTCGAAATACTGATTTGGGATGAACGGAAAAAAGAGATGTCGAAAATTTCTGACAAACTAAAAATAGAGAGAAGATATATTCTCTGTCAAGGAAGATATTTAAGTCAGCTTAAAATGAAATATTTTACTTGGACACTGACCTTTTTATACTGTAAAATTAAAAAAACCCCAAACCTTTTGAACGCAAGTCCCTTCAGAGTTGTCATTTAGAAACAGTCGAAATATGCCTTCCTGATATTTTGCCAGATTTTGTTGTTAAAACCAACCATCTGTGAAATTTCTGCAAATTGTTGTATTTTTGAAAATACTAATTTAAAAAATATCACCCACCTCAACTTACTGCGGCTTTTTACAGCTCCCCAAAGCACCCCCCCGCCCCCAGCAATCCCCAAATATTTAGCTGCTCTCTGCAATCTAGGAGCTGTACATCTGCATGCCAAATTTCACCTGTAGGTGATTGTCAATAAAACTGAGGACAGAATCTGAGAGTCTAGGGGTTAATGACGAGGAAGATGGTTTTTGGCACCAATTTGGGAAAACATCTCAGTCCAGCGCAGGCCTGTAGCATGTGCTTAGATGAAAACGTGCACGAAAATCCTATTTGGCACGTGTTTGAAGTGCTTTCCTGAGTCAAGGCCTTCAGTTTCAACCTCCTAAAAGGTTTTGGCAACCCATGAAATGTGCTTAAAGACGAGAAATGAAAACACGTCGTAGTTGGCAATAACCTTTCAGTTTTGAGGGGTGTTCATTTTATAGGTCAAAGACATATGGGAAAAATTCATACATTTCCCAAATAATAATGCATAGCATTGGGAACAATTTAATCTGAAACAGCAATGTAGGGTTGGGTCCTTAATGAATCTTGGATGCAGTCATCCACATGCTGCAAAACCCAGTTGGAATGGAGCGCCAGCTAGCTAAGGATGGATGCGCTCTGATGGATTGGCGAATGAGATTCCACCTGCACCTACAGGCTGGTGGTGCAACCCATGACAACCAGCACAGTGCAAGCGTGGGGAGTCCAGGCACTCAGGGTTGAGCGCCAACCACCTGTGTGTCCCTTGCACCTCATCCAAGGAGGTCCCCAGTGGCCAGCTCTTCCAGAGCCAAGATCCAGAGCTCCTCCAGAGCCATCCTGGCAGAGACAGCACATCTGTGAGTGGAAAGTCACTGCTCCAGTGCTGCAAGCACTCTGCGAAGACCTTGGCAGTGTGAACTCAGCAGGAGCCAAAAACATGACAAGGGTGGACAGGCATAGCATGTGTGTGGGAGGTGAAGAGGTCGGTACGGAGACACAACTGCCTCCTCCAAAGACAGGGAGGCTGAGCAGTGCCTGGACAGGGTCCTCACAGACTTCCTCCCCTTCTTGTGGGAACCAAGCTCGTTCCCCCTCCTCATCCCAGAAGGAGTGAAGCACTGAGTCGGGGCAGGTTGCTCTCCATCACAGCGGATGGAGTTTTGGAAGGAGCCCATCAGAGTTCAGTGCTCTATCCTGCAAGATAAATGGAACATCCCAGCCAGTAGGACTTGGCTTGGGATTTTGACTGTACAAAGGAAACCCCAGGCTCATGATTCGTTATCCCCCCTGCTCGTCATTTGGCACCGTTTCAGATCCAGCCTGTAAAAGGTAGTGGAAAACTTACATGAAGGAGCTTGATTGCACGTCCACTGTGTCAGTTGACCCCAGAGTGTCAGGGCCCCATGGACCCTTTATTTTTATCCTAGGCTGGGATTGCTTTTCAGTTTTGCAAGAGAGTTGGAGGTTGGGGACTGAGTGACTTCCAGGACAGGATGCAAGCCCAGAGCAAAGAACCCACCCTCTGTTGCTAGCCAAAATCCACAGCCTGATTTTCCTTCAGGTTCGAGTATGTTTGTGTTGGTAGACCAGACAGTCCTGGAGATTCTGGAGAGGATGATACACGTGTGAGTGTGTTCCAGCCCAGTTTCCAAATGTGAAAGCCTGAGTAAGGTAGAGTGAGTATCACTCACAGCTCCATTTCAGCTTCTGAGAGCACGGCAGAGATCTTAATCTCAACTGCTGATGCTTTCATTAGGGAAAACTCCCCCTGAAGATCTGCTGTCGGCATGAGGAGATGTCGTAGATAACGTACAAGTGGTGCGTGCTTTTGCTGTTATTATATTATATTATTGCTGGAGGAAGCAGCGTTGTCCCACTGAAGCCCATCGGTATCACTAGGAGGAAACTAGGCTTAGGCCCTGAATTGGATAATGCCAAATTTGTCCTTTTCCCAGCGTTCTTTCTCCCACCTCTCCTCCTCCTCCTCTTCATTGCAGCTGTATCCACACGATGGCACCAACCCACAGGCCCTGTCCTTCACACTGAGGTAGGCTGGGGAGGTGAGGAGGACCTAATCAGGGGAAACTGTCCTGAACAGCCAGAGTGGCCTGGAAAAGCAGAGACAGCTGAGCTGGTTATGACCCCCACCTTTTTTGTTGGGTAGGAGATGCACACATTTACTGCTGGTTGGAGGTGATTTACAGATACTGACGTAGCAAGTTCACCATTGGCTGTGATGATCAGCTGTTCATGTTGATTATGTTTCACCAAGGCACAGACAAAACTATTGGGCTATGCAGGGATTGCAGGAACTGTTGAACAGTCATCTACAACAGTTTGGTTCCTGGCCAGGTTGAAGAAGGAAGATGTGCATCCCTCACCTGAAGCTGTCATAGACTTTGGAGGAGTTGAACCCCATAGCTTAGAAATCACCTGCTGGTTTTGAACTGTCCTATTGCATTGTGTTCGATGGGCGTTGAGACCCAGCTGAAACCACCAAACATGTTTTTAAGCATGACTCTGCTGTGAGATGTGAATCTGCAGCTCTGGGGCAGAAGGTGTATTCAGCTCCAGGAAGGGTGAGATTGTCCCTGTGGGCTTGTCACAAGCAGCTGTGAAAAGCAGCTCCTCTCAGCAGGATTTGAGCACCCAAATCCATTAACTTCTTTGGGAATCGGCTGTCTAAATCTCCTCCTTGCTTGCTAGGAGCTGATTTCTTTTCCCATGCCAGCTAAGCTCTGAAACATCCCTCGAAATAGGAGGGTGCCATCAGAAGAGCAAGCACCGAGACACCACTGAAAAAGTGCAGTAAGAGAGTGCAGAATCTGTAAAGTGATAGCAAGGCTGAACTGTTTTGGAGCCTCAGAGCTGTCCAAGGCAGAGGGGCTTTGCAGCAAGCACCATTCCTCTCTGGGTCATGCAGTTTCCCAAGGAGAATCGCAGATGCTTTGCACTTTGGCACGTGCAGTTCGGTTTGCTCTTTGACACTGAGCTGGACTCTGGGATATGAATGAGTGCAAGCCACAAACCTGAAAGCCAGCTGCATTTTCAGCTTTCCCCCCCTTGTTTTCTCTTCAAAGTTAAGTAAGCACGTGCATTTCCAGCAGTGGGGTTTGGTTTTGCACTTTCCAGCTCCCAGAGTATCAAACAGGGTATTGATGCTGTGGGAACACGGATGGCAGAACCATTAGAACTGGGCAGTGGGACAGCGATCTGGTGAGAGACGCCCGTGAGGTTTCACAGCTCTGCCACCTTTATTTTTCTAGCAGTCCCATCTGGCACTTTATAAATTGAAGCACAGGACAGGATACTGGCCAAGGCTTCCCAAATAGCTTGGGACTCAGGGTAATAAAGAACTACCCTCTGGTTTGGGGGAATGAAATATCCCTCTTGTTAAAGAGAATGTGAGAGGGGAAAAAAAGTCAACTTGGTGGCACTAAATGAAAATTTATGAGCCAAGCTCTTTGAGGAGGAAGGTAGAGGGAGGTGATGGTTTTGTTTAGGAGTGAAATCATCGGCTTCGAGCCTGACCTTTGGCTTCTCCTGACCCCAATACTAATGAAGGGGAAAGAATCTGGTCGTATAAACATGTCACAGCATGAGGTTCAATGGGATAAGATCTGATTACAGCTCAGCAGAGCTGTACCAGAGGTAGCCATTCCCAGTCCATGCTGTGCTGCGGTGCTGGGGCTGGACTCTCCCCATCCTGCCTTGAGTGGCTGCCCTTAACACGGCTGGGGATGTGTGTGCTCCAGCCTCCTCAGAGAGTTTTTGCCTTTACATTTTGAGCTCTTTCTCGCCTCATACCATAATGTCATCCATCACGGGGAGGGATGGAATGTAGACAGAGGAGACCCCTGCACCACGTTGCACAGGGCAGCATCTGGAGTGTAGGGCAGGGACACATCCACCAAAGGCTTCGGTTCCATTCATCCAAGATGGTTGCAAAGGTGTGCAGAGTGAGAGCTCTGCAGATGTGATGGACATTTTGAGGAATTTTTTGCAAAGGACTAGCAGGAAT
>NW_010399264.1:61531-62744 GCF_000710305.1 Buceros rhinoceros silvestris | reverse complement strand
CAGGAATGGAGGGAATACTTTGCTCCTGCAATGGTTTGCAACAAAAGTGTTGGCACTGTTGATTTAATTCTATTTTAAAGCAGCATTAACAAGTACGGGCTTACAAAGACAATACCGCAGTTCCAGTGCAGAGAAGCAGAGTTTCTCATAAATGAAACTATAACCCGAGAGCAAGACAATATACAGAAAGTGGGGCTGAGCTGAAGCTTGAATGAGCCATTCATCTCCACACTGAGGTACTCACATGTGGTCCATAAGAGCAGGAAGGTCTTTGCTTACCTTCCTACCAAATGGAAGGAAATTGGCTTCCCTTCATGACTGAGATGTTAAAAGTTGAGTGCAGGCACAACCACATCCACCCCTCTCTGGGGTGGAACAGCAAATTGCATTCCTGTACTCACCTGTCCCCTCTCCTGGCAGCATCTCTCTAGGCATCCCACCTGGGGATGACATGATGAGGTGACCAGGAGATCACAACTCCATGGCTTGCATCACTCCTGCAGAACTGCAAAGAGCTGAGGTCAGATGTCCTCACGGTCTCCAGGAACATCAGTGCCAACCAGATAGCACTGCCTGGTGCCATGTGTCTGTTGGAGGGAAGATGGCGTTGGTGGGGCAAGGTAGTGGCCACAGGTCTGAACAGGTACTGGCTGTGACGGTAACTGTTGTGTAGAGGAAGGTCTGATGAATTATGGTCTGATGGAGGCCAGTGGAGCACGAGGAGGTGTCTAGGGGAAAGAAGTGGAGAAGCAGCAGAGGAAATATGGAGGTCAGAGGCCTCATCTTGGATGGCTGCTAAAACGTAGCCAAGGTTGGCCATGTGTGAGGCTTATGTCTGAGTGTGGCAAATTTGAGGCTGGCCCCATGGATGGGATGCGACAACTTTGGCATGAGCCCCAGCAGTGTGGAGAGAGTGGCTGTGCCCATGGAGCTCCCTGCTCAGCATTTTGAGTCCATCACCCTGCCAGGACTTGCCCTGCCTGCTTCTTGGATGCAGAATCCTGCTAGCCCTCAGCCTCAGCTGAGCCACCAGAGGGGCAAGGAGGATGAAGAGGCTCAGCCAGCTCCTCATGCCATGTGTGAGGAAGCAAAAAGCTGTTGGAAGGGTCAGGGTCAAAAAACGGTGGTGCAGGTGCTGGAGCTGAGCCGTGGTGCCAGAACCAGGCGGGCTGGGGGATCGTGGCATGAGTCCCCACCTCCCACAGCGCTCTGT
>NW_010399264.1:34487-60882 GCF_000710305.1 Buceros rhinoceros silvestris | reverse complement strand
GAGTCCCCTTCGCCAGTATGACTTGGTGCGGACGTGGGACACGACACTGACAACGAGGAAAAGCTCCGAGCAAACCATGCAAGTCTCCAGGCTTAAACTACCTTTGCATGAGAGCAAATTTATACTGGTGTGCCGTGCCGTCCAGCGCAGCGCAAGCACGCCAGCATGGCAAAGGCTCAACTGGAAGCACATGCTACAGCCGTATTCATCATCCAGGCTAGAGTATGGATAAGGGAGGCTAACCCTTTTGTAAGTGTTGGCTGGAGGAAATATGACTTATCTTAAAGAAATGAATCATGTTTCAGCAAATGCTTCCTGCAGAAATATTTTTCTCACAGCCTTTGTTTGGGGTTTTGGCAGATCTGGAGTTGCTGGCGTTAGCAAAAGCTGTCCCCCCCACCCCCACCCACTGTTCCCGGGGCTTGAATAGGAAATAAGAAATAAAGGCAGAGAGTATGTGGAAGGCTGAATCCATCACCACTTCTGCTCCACGCTGCAGCAGGATGTGAAGCTTAAAGGCGAATTTCAAAGGAGATCCCCAGATAAAGTCAAGGAGAGCAGTGTGCTTGGCTGCTCTTGCAAACGTACCTGGGCTGGGCAGTCAGCTTGGAAATCTGCCTTTATGGCCTCACACAAATCCCTGTCAGGTGCTGAGGCTTGTTGGAAACCAGCCCCTAGTTCCTTCTTTCTTTCCTGAAAACTAGCGTTTGGGGAGGGGGAAAGGGGGTTAGCTATCTCCTGTTCGCGTTCCAGAGAATGTGCAGTTCACCCTAGAAAAAAACAACAGCAAAAAAAGAAAAATCTATGTTTGGGCTTGAAATCAACCCTTAGCTCCTTGTTGCCTTCTGCAAAGTCTTTGACAAGGTTTCTGTTTGCCTGCAGGGAGCGAGCCCCACTTGCAAACTTTGTCTGCTGTCACAGTTCAGGAGGGGAGGGAAGAAAAAGTCCATCCTGATGCTGGAGAATTTCAAATCTTTTTCTTCCCAATGGTAGGGAACTTTTCATGGAAAGGTATTTTCTTTCCTCTCCTTGGTGGACTCACCGATCATATTAAAATAGACCCCTGGGGGAACAAGGCCTTTAAAAGCTCCATTTGCTCCCAGTCATTTTACTCAGTAACCCAAGCTGAAGTGAAAGATCTTTATTTAAATATGAATTAAGCTCCAACCTTACTCTTTACTGCATTATTATCCTTTGAGGTTTACTTTGATATTATTTCAAAGTCTTGAAGCTAACAAAATGCTGGCTAGTATTTAAAGTGACAAGAGAGTCCTGGAAAAAGATTTAGGAGGCAACTAAAGTCTTTCAGTGCAGGGCTCTGAAACAAGACAGGAAATCATAAAAGGGCTGAGTGCACTTTACCATGCTCAAAACAAATTCTGAGACTACAAAGGCGAGTGGAATGGCTTCAAAACCACAAAAAGCATCAAGATACAGCTGAGAAACCTACATCAACTTGAATTATTCCATTAAAACACGGGTGAAATGCTGGTAGTGTGTGGCATTTGCTTCTCATTAGGGTTTAGGTGACCAGCTTAGAGCTATGGATTTGGTGCTAGGTGTGGGAGAAAGGGTTGAAGATGAGTCATAAACTCATGATTTTTTAGTACATTGTGAAGCAACCATGCCTGAGTGTTGAAGGGATGGGTTGTAGAAGAGAGTCTTCTGCTGGGCTTGACCTCTCTTTCTGCCCTTCATGGCTTCCAGCAGTCTATCTGCTGCTGAAGCAGCTGCTGGAAGAGACTTCATCTGCCTGGAGAAGATGGAGGAGGAACCCAAGGGAAGTGTCTGCTCCTCCCAAACCACTGCGTGTGTTGGCTGGCCAGGTAGGGATCCACTCGGAGTCCTGGGGAAACACTGGTGAAGGTTTTTTTGGGGTGGTGGGCACTCCTTTTTGGTGTTTGTAGTTGTAATCTCTCCTCTCAGTGAGTACTTTCAAAGGGATCTCCAAAGTCCAAACACCTAGAAGTCATCTGTGGGTTTTGAAATCCATGTTTGGTGGAATTTAGCAATGAGCAGAGATTTCGTTCAAAATACTTGAAGGCATTTCTGGCCAACGCTGTGAGCAAAGCTAGGCAGAACAGATGGAGGCCACATTCATACCTGAATGAGAGTTGTGCCATATGAGGGATGACCGCCTGCAATGCTTTGCTCCTCAAGCCTGGCCAGGTGACATAGGAGATTAGTTTCAGCAAAAATCTCAGGCAACAGCACTTTCACATCGCTTGTGGAGTGATTTCATCACCTGTGATTTCTAGGTACAATTTTTCATCACTTATGATTTCTGGGTACAATTTTTATGTTAAACCCTGATAAAGGCTACTTTGTCACTACGCTTTGTACCTTAGCAGTAAATAGATTTATTGTTATCTCAATCCTTCAGCTGACCAAATACTGGTACGCCCGCAGGCTCGTGGGCTCCCTCCTCTCGCGAGTTTGGATGGGGTGCAGGCTCTCCTAGACAAGGTCTCAGTGCTGAGATGATGCTAACCAACATAGATGTCTCTTTGCTGTCACATGTCCAGGGGGCTGAATTCTCCATCCCAGAAATGGTGCCTGTGCAGTCCCAGCCAAGCAAGGACTCCAAGTTTAAAAGCATCCCTGGGGAGAATTGTCAGCGCTTACCCCCTCCCTGATCCCTCCTTGCTGTCAGCATTCCCTGGTTGCATGAAAACAGGGTGGCCTTGGGGGAGGCCAGAGAGAAGAGAGATCCCAAGGGGTGCAACTTGAGGTTTGGATTTGTTCATCTGGGGTTTTTATTTGTTTTTTCACTTGGTCTATATCAAGGACTCTAGCTGAAAATGTGAGTGGCAGCTGATGATTTTTTTTCTCCCTTTTGAAAACGGGTGTGTTTGGTGGTGTTGAGCTGAGCTGGGATTCAGTTAAAAAAAAAAAAAAGAATTAAAAAAAATAGCAGTATGCTTAACATCACCACCTCAGTGCTTGGCTTCTTTCCAGTGAATATTTTGCTATGTTGTTTAGCTGGACCCCTACACAAAATAGCACGTGCTGGGTCCTTTCCATAGCCTTTCATGCACGCAGAGACCAAAAGGTCCAGGACCAATATTCAGCCAAGATCCGAGTGTGCGTGAGTGCTGCCGCAGAGGAGCAACCCTGGTGTCAGGAGCTGTTGCCTGCCGTTGAGCCTGCTGCATTAAGGGATTTTCCTTCTGTTTTGCACAAGAGAGTCTGTCCCTGCCCTCAGGCACATCTCTTCATCTCTCACAGGGCCTTAGCGGGGTTTCATGAGGGGTGGGATTGGGAAGGTTAAGTTGAGTCACCTTGGGAATTAGGATGAATAGGATGGTAAATGCTATTGAAAAAACTCCTACATATGAAAAAGAAAAGTAAATGTATCTATGTTAATGGACTCTTCATCAGAGTGTGTAGTGATAGGATGAGAGTTAATAGTTTTAAACTGAAGGGGAGATTTAGATTAGGTGTAAGGACCAAGTTCTTCTCTGTGAGGATGAGGCACTGGGCCAGGTTGCCCAGAGAGGTTGTGGATACCCCATCCCTGGAAATCTTCAAGACCGGGTTGAATGGGACTTTGAGCAACCTGGTCTGGTGGAAAGTGTCCCTGGCCATGGCAGGGAGGTTGATCTAGATGATCTTTAAGGTTCCTTCCAACCCAAACCATTCTACAAATCCATGATTGTTTATTATGTTCTGTGCATGACAACACAGCTGCAGTTTTAGGGTCTGGGTTTTACCTTTGCTTCAGCTTTTTCCTAACTGACCCACACTGCTGGCTACGGGCTGCAGCTTATGCAAGATGAACTCATACAAGATGAAAAGCTTTTTCAGCAGCTGATTGAAATGAGCGTCTCTCTATTCATCAATTCAAAAGTGTTTTCTCTTAAAAACGTGTTATCCAGAGAGCTCTCAAATTGTCAGGAGTTTTTGGAGGATTTGATAGTCTCAGTTCTCCCCTCGGGAACTGACACCACTCATCCAAGCTCCATGGCATGGCTGTTTTCTGACTGGCCTGACCAGCTTTTACAGTTACTCGTTGTTCTGCCTGAAAAAAAATGTTGTATCGTGTCTCTGGGCTCCAAATTTTCCTCTGCAAGGCCATTCACCTGCAGGAGCCTTGGCTAACCTCTGGAATTCATGGCAGAGATACCAACGGGTGCTTATGAACATTTACTTTCACTAGTAGTTGCTAGTGTACTTTGCAGAGAGAGAGGGATCAAATGCTGTGATCTGTCACGATAGGTTTTTAAATGCCTGGTGTTGGAGCATGGGGTCAGCCCTGACCCTTTGTAGCCCTAAGGAATACACGTGGCACCTATGATGGCACTGCTATGGCTATACACATCTGACCTGTGGCTTGGGTAGGTCTCATCATCTCCTTCTGGTCCTGGTCATATCCTGGGAGAGCGAAGAAACACAGACAGGCTCTTCTGATAAGCCATTAATAAGGCTGAAGCTGGATTTGGGTGCCTGTGCTTGGAAAAATGTCACTCTTTGTGGTGAAATCGGTTTGGAGCAAGCTGGAGTGTCGTTAAAGATTCACAAAATTGCTGAAACTAACACACACACACATACCCTGGGGGGAAAAATAATCCATTTGCTGCATGACATGCTGCATCGCGTGACATCTGTTAAATTCACCTTCTTAAATGGTATTTCTGGCTCTGCTGGTACCAGAAGTCCAGACTGAGATGTCAATTATTTTTGAGGAAGTAAGAGCTTCTAATGGATTTGATGTATTTTACTCTATGCAACTGCGCTTGTATTAAAATAAACATTTGATGTTCAAGCTCTGAAGCCTATCAGGCAATTAATGCGTCTGATACACACATGTATGTTCTTGATTTGGCATGTTAAAATGTTTTTCTCTGAAGCTGATTTAGACGGAATGACATGATTTAATTTTTAATGGCTGTAGACACCACAAAGTTGCTGCTTTTTTTTTTTCCAAAGTCAATTATCCTTCACCGTCTGTTCTTTCCCACCCGCCCCGTACATCTCTCCCTGCCAATTTCTGAGCAGATCTTTCTTACTTTCTGTTTTGCTTCTTGTTTTGCAAAGTCGAGTTGATAATCCAACAACGAATGCTGAGGCTCCCAAACTGCCTTTGCCAGAGACTGGCTCTTTAATCAGTCTCTCTCCATCACCTCAACATTGCAGCTCAAGCTAATCAGTGAGCTGTTAATCTGGCAGGGAAAGGGTGTGAGAACAAAAGGTCATTTGGGGTAATTTAGCCCCATGTTTCCAGATCCACTGTGATTGTTCTTTAAAGCAACTTCTTAATTTTTTTTTTTCCGAAATGAATGATTTTTAAATGTGTTATTTATGACCTGGAAATTGAAACCTGTCTTCAGCATGTGTATGATCAAGGGTCCGACGGGGCTCTGCAGGGTAGTGGAAAGTTAGTGAGCACTAGCAAAGCCCACTGGTGTTTGCTCGCAGGGTGGAAGGCAAGAAGGGAGGAGGAGCACATCAGTGATTCTGGGTGACCCTTTCTGTAGTGTAACTGGTTTTTGTAGGTTATGCATCTCTCCTGGGCACAATATGCAAAGGCCTCTCTGGGTCATGGGCACAGCTTTTGCACCACTGTGTGTTTGTGCAGCACCTTGCACAGCAGTGTGCAGCCCCTCTTCTCTTTGAGATGCGCTTGCCCTCAGCATTTCCAACAGCAAACATGATGGAGAACAACTTGTTACTCTAGCTGAAGGCAAGTGTGCAGGTACCACTGGGTCTGATGCGTGCTGAGATAGGCTGTATTTTGCTTAATAAAGGGCTCTGCTGGAAGCAGAAGCTACTTGAGAGGTGTGTTGGAGACCACAGTGCCGAAGAGGTGTGTGCCTCCTCAGCAGCACCTGCAGCCTGAGCAAACCTCCTTAGCCAGGGTGCAAGGAAATACCCAACTGCTCCTGGTATATGCAGGCAGGCATCAGCCCCAACAAGTGATGCTCATCCTTTCTGTGTCCCATCACCCACTACCTGGGAAACAGCTTTTAGCCAAATCAGTGAATGTCGAAACATTGCAGGGTGCAAGGAAGCAGCTCAGCTTCTGCTCGGAGCTATGCAGTCAAGAATGTAAATCTCATACCCCTGGTAGCTGCATGACGTCTTTATTTTTACTGGCAAGAGAAGCAGTATACACAGCGACATTGCAGTCTCTTAGCTCGTTAAAAATATCTCAATAAATAAAACAAATAAGCAACATATACACTGGAACAGAAAATGAAAAAAAAAAAAAGATTTGGGGGGGTGAGTGGTAGCAAATCATGGAGCAATAAGGAAGAGGCGGTAGAGTGTGGAGGGCAGTCTGTAATATCCAGGCTGTACTTGAAATAAATCATGCAGGGGGCTGGGGACATGGTGGGCTTTGTTCTTCTTTTTTTTTTTTTTCTGAGAGCGTTGGTCCAGTTTTGACATTAATGTACAGGAAATCAGGTTTTGAATTTTAAAAAGTAGACAAAAAAAAAAAAAAATCCCAGAAAAGATACAGCTAAGGGAAAGCAAAATCCAAACCCAAAGATTTCTCATAAATGTATTCCTGAATTAAGATTTTTCAGAAAAAAAAAAAAATCAGAAATAACACCAAACGCACAGACAGACAGACACAAACCCCAGCAATGAACAACCGGAATGTTGCTTCTCTTTTCTCTTTGGTCAGTCGCTTAGGGAGAGGTGTTGCAAAGTCTCAGACCGTTAGCTTTGGTGCTCTTTTCTGCTCAGTCTAAGGGCTCCGCAAGCGC
Source organism: Buceros rhinoceros silvestris (assembly GCF_000710305.1). Lineage (NCBI taxonomy): Eukaryota > Metazoa > Chordata > Aves > Bucerotiformes > Bucerotidae > Buceros > Buceros rhinoceros. The sequence goes on along the minus strand of NW_010399264.1, from coordinate 54,169 downwards.
TCAGAGCGAGGGAGGTCAAGAGGGGTCTTTTGGACCAGTTTACTTGAGGTCGTTAAGGTTTCAGAAGCTACAAACTTGGATACATCCCAATTCCACTTCAGTCTCAGACACTGGACAGTCTGGAGAGAAGGAAAAAAAAAGTAAGAAAAGAAAAATAAATACACCAAATACAGGACATCCTTCTGAGATACATTGTCTGGTAAGTTCTTCTCCCCCACAAATCAAGGCTGTGGTTCATGAACACCCGTAACACCGTGTTGAAACCTGCCCCAGCTCCCAGCAGCATGGAGGCACACGGTTAACCCCGCAGCTGGGGGAGATGCAATGCACCCGAGCAGTCCTCACCACCCCTTCAGCAAGTGAAATGGGGAGATCAGATACTCAGGTGCCTGAGATGGGCTTTAGAAACCCCAGCTGCCACGAGTCTCAGCTCCTCTTGAAAAATCAGACAAACCCTGCCAGGAATTAATGTTTTCTTTCCATCCTGGTGGAACACATTTATGCAGTATCTAAGCACATCCAAAACCAACAAAAAAATCAGCCTAAACTTAACATTTCCTTTGACTTTTGGATGTATAGCCTAACTTCGGAGTCTGGTAATGCCTTTTTTTGCATTGTACTGTGAAATGGCAAATCCATCAAGAAGTCCTTATGTTGACAGCAGCATCTCCAACACTGAGGGATGCTGTGCTGAATTCCTGTTTTCCACCCAGTTCCCAGTGACCCAACCCTGCATATCGTTTCTCCTCTGCCCCATTTATCAGGATGTGACAAGGTGCGGCAACACGTTGGGGAGCCTTGTTACCTGCGGTATTTGCTTTGATCTGCAGCAACCTGCTACTGCTCATTTACAGGCTGGTGGGACAAACTCTGTGGCCCAGCCATGCCCATGGGAGATCCCATCTGACTTGGAGGAGGGATGGCTTTGCAGGCGAGATGCTGTTTCTGCCTTCAGAAAGCCACCTCAGCTCATATATCAAAAAGCAGCTATAATTATTTCCTCCCACTAAGGAAAGCTTCCATTTAGCTTATTTCCTTTCCTTTCCTTCTCAAAGTTATTAATTATCTAATTACAACCACATTCTGCAACTACAGACAAGCTTGGGATTTGACAGGCTGCCCAGGACCACTTAGGAAATCTTAACTGCTTGGTGTGTGCGAGTGGTGGTGGTTTGTGTATGTATGTGCACATCTGACAGATGACAGGCTGGCCCTTTCCTAATGCTGGCATTGCCAGGGAGGGACTCGGGAAAGGAAAATAAAATACAGGGAGGAGGAGTGGTTTTCTGATGGTCTGTTTTTAAAATTATTTTCTCCAGCAAGCAGAAGAAGGAGTGGAAGATACTTGCTGTCAGCTACACGAGGTGTTGCTGTGCCTTGCTCTTCTCTGAACTCAGCTATTGCGTGAAACAAGGTGAAACCAGGTAGAAAACAATACTGAGATAATCTCTTTCCTCTGATTTTTTAAATCCCACTCAAGACTGGAGAGGTCAGCACAAAGCTGCTCTTGGAGCAAAGCTGGCAGTTTGCAAGCTGATGTCTTTAACCCCGAGTGAGATGCCCTGCTCTGGCTGCTGCTGCAGTGTAAGATCTTGTTTCCACTGGTCCTTTCTGGTTTCCAGCAGCTCTTTTGCCTCTGGCCAACTGGAAAAATAGGAATTTCACAGCAGCTCAGTGCTGACAGGATGTTTTGGCTTCCCCCTTAAGATGAGGTGAATGAGCATGGTCTCCTCTGTGGACAGCAGAGCTGCTGTGCCCCAGGCTCTGGCATGAGCCTGCTAGGTCCCCTCCTGTGCTCCCAGGGCTTAACTCATCCTTTCCCATCCCACACAGGGCACCAGGACCACGGTCACAGTGAGCAGATGTGGCTGTTTCTCAGCCAGTGCTTGGCTAATGCCTGATTATCAGCTCCGGCAGGACCAGGTGATCCGGTAGGCTATTTCCACTGCTATTTTCTGTGATTGTCCACTGCATGTTCAAGCAGCCTATTTCAGCTGACAGAGCAATAGTATGACAAATACAGAGGTTGTAGAATCATAGAATCACTGAATGTTTGGGGCTGGTGAGCAGAGACGTCTTCAACTAGAGCAGGTTGCTCAGAGCCCCGTCCAACCTGACCTGGAGTCTTTCCAGGGATGGGGCATCTACCCAAAAGGTCACCAGAAGGAAGTTGCTATATACCTGACCGTGAAGGGGTTATTCTCCCCATCTTGACTTGTATTTGTGTCTCAGTTCATGCCATATAACTTTGCTGGCTGTTCTTACCACATATTCTATATAAGATCCACATCAAAGACATTCACAGACCCGATCTATCAGCATGAGAGAAGAAGTGCGCAAGATGAGAAATGTGCCCCTGTGTGACTTACTCCCTTTGTTTCTTCTCTGGACCTTTCAGATGTTGGATGCAGACTGCTTTTGAAAATGTGGCTCTAAGTAGCAATTTTGAAAACACATAAACGGTAATGGAAGGAGGTGGGCATCTGCTTGTAGCATGAAGGACTTGTTTTGGTGGTGGGATGTGTGGAAACGTGTCCACTGCAGGCAGAGAAGTGATGAGACGTGTGTTGTCTGCACCTAACCTGTTCCTCCTCAGTTACTCCCCTCCAGGTCACTCAAATAGAGGAGTACTGTGCTAAAAACCTGATAGCATCCCACACGATGCTTATAAAGGTGAGAGGACTTCAGTGCCTTCTCAGTTTGCTTAAAGGAATGCTACATGTATTGGAGACATTATACATACTCTGAATCTGTTTTGTGATCCTCATGTCAGAAACCTGGTCCTTGCATATTGCAGTCTGAGTATTGCAGGAGGAAGACGAATCAACTCCTGGCTGAGGAAGAGGGATAATACCCAAGAAAACCTGTGGGCTGCTCTTCCCTCCTCTCTTACCCAGTGCTGCCACACCACTGCAGGCAGACCCTTCATGGTAGCTGCCTCCTCCTACCCCTTGTTTCTGAAAAGTCCATCTTAAATTGTCCCAGTAAACCCAGAACCTTGTGCCTGGGGCCCCAGAAGGGCTGGCTGTGATCCCCCAACTTGTTGTACACTGACAGGCGAAGCATGGTCCCTTGCTTGCCTTCAGCTGTAAATTAGTCAACAGGGCCCTTCCGGCTCCGTCCACTCTTAAATTATAGAGAGATTTTCCACAATAATTTTGTGCTTTAATGGTCCCTCCCAAGGTCACGCTTCATGTTTATGATCCTTTAATCCCAGAGGGGCTCAGCAAGGTGTTCTTCAAAGCTGGCCAAGGCACTCAGCTGGTAGCTACTCCTGTGGCACTTCCCAGCTCCATTCCCACCAGCCCAGACCCATGGAGGTTTCCTAATAGCTTCCTGCAGGAATGGTTTCCTATGGCAGGTTTCCTATGGCAGCTGAATGACAAGGTGTGGATCTATGGGAATTATTCACAAAAGAAGCAGCAGAGCCCATAGGGGATTTCTCAGGGAGGGGGCGGATTTTCTTTCTGGCAGTAAACTCGTGTGGTAGCATAGCAGGACCTCGCAGAGCTTAGTTTTAATCCCAACTCACTCTTGGTTTTGCTGTGTAATTGCTCTCTCTGAATGTGCCTGGGTTTCCTTGGTTGAGGATTTGCCATACACCCTTCCCTCTCTTACAGCACATGTAGGATTTAATCAGAGAGGGCCCATAAGGCACCTTACGATTCTCCAAGGTGTAGCTGAAGGGCGTAATACCGTTTTGTAACAGGCATGATTATAGTATCTGGGCTGAGAGATGGTACATGGTGAAGCTCTCTGCTGAACATAGTTTCCAAGTATTTTTCTTACCCCAGAGCCTGTAACACACAAAATAGTTGCTGTGCACTGCTATACCACAGACCCAATCTGTACAGAGAATTGAGGGCTTGCTGCTCTACTTTTTCCTTGTTTTAGGAGCATTCCCCAGCCCAAAAGCACAGCATGGAAACCATGAGAGCTGAGAGCTGCTGGCTCGATGTAAGGTGGCAGCAAGAGCACAGCCCTGGTTGCAGGAAATTTTGCAACAGGTCCCCAGGGTCTTTGCTTATATAGGGTTAGGGTGGTTTTAGTTACAAAGGGATTTAAACTATTTCCATAGCATGAGCAGGAGTGCAAATCAAATAGGAAATGCAGCAAAACTGTTTGAGTTTTTTGTTTCTTTGTTTTTGCTGTTTGGTTTGTTTGTTTTTAAAAAGGATGGTTTTTCACTTTCTTTCGAGTTGAGAATGTAATAAGATGGTTCTGCCCCCGGGGCCCAGCCTCTCTCCCTCCGTGTGTGCTTCAGCCAGCCAAAATCCCTACCAGTAAGGGGCTGGCCCACCTTCTTGCCTTTTGTTTGGGCTGGGGACAGGGTCACGCAGTGGGTGGGAGGAATGAGGGATGTGAGCAGCAGTGTGGTGCAGCACACACCAGCTGCTTGCCCCGCACCAGCTGGTACCGGTGTTGGCAGTCACAGAGAAGTTTATAGACTATTTACTCCTGCCTTCCCCTTGAAGTTGGGGAAGTAAAAGCCAGCACGGGTCAAAGCCAAGACCCCAGCCCTGCTCCAAGGGTTGGTGCAGGGCACGCTGCCTGTGGGCTGACGGTGCTGCCTTCAGGCACCTCCGGAGTGCATCTGGTTTCTGACCAAGCATCCTTGCTGAAGGGAGTTTGAATTGCAATAACGTATTTCTTACAAATTATGCCATTGGGCACTCTCCTCACTGACTCTGCATTTGTCTCCCCCAGCAGTCTTGGACAGCTTCTGCATCGGCCCATGTTGTCGCTGCCTTCAGCACAATCCCTGCCACCATGTTCAGCCTTCTTTGAAGGCTCCTTTCCCATACTGCACCTGCTCTTCAAGCATCCCCACAACATTCATTCTAACGGGATGTTAACTTCAAGTGTTGCTCCTCTGCAAGCTGTGGACGTTTGGAGTGGAGAGCAGCATTGCTGCGAGGCAGGCTAGCGAGCAGCAGGGCTGCCTGGGTGAGGAGGTAGGGCACAAGCAGAACAGGCGGCACTGCTGGGCAAGGAAAGAGCTGTGCGATCATCCTCTCTGGAGAACAAACACGCACTAGGGAAGCAAACGTTAAACCAACACAGGAGAAACCTCTACACAAAGTCTGCTGGAGATCCCCATAGCCACCATCTCAAAACATCCTTCCAAAATGAGACTAACCAGAAGGGATCAATACAGGAAAGCACGCAACAAAAGCCTGCTCAGCCTATCTCTGGAGCTCATCCCTGCTGTTAATTAAGGCTTTACTGTGCCAGGTGCTGCACAATAGCTAGTAGGATGTTACGGTCATGTTACAGGGTGAACGGGGAAGGAGAAGTCCCCTGTTGAGTTGGATCTGCTTAGGGATAAGGCCTGAGCAAGATGGGGTTGAGCAAGCATGTCAGGTAGTGACCTCTCTGGTTACCCAGGTGTGTACGTTCAGGGGTGGAGACACTCTGTATATTTATCAGGGCGAGGAAAATGTGACGTAGATGAGTTATTCTGGAATAGTGCAACCCTGGGTTCAAGCAATGCTGAGTTACAACACAAAAGATGACGCTTCTGCTTTAGAAAAATCAATAAAATCTTTCAACCGTCACTAAGTAGCAGCTGCCCTTAATATTTTTTTCAAAATAAAGACGTGCGGCTAGTTTGGTTATTACATTATGTCATACCCCCAGTACGCCCGCTTGCCGCACCAGCACTGCGTGCATTGTGCTCCGTAGGCACAGGGACAGGGAAAAACAACAGCAAACAATTCAAAACGTGACTTGGGGGTGCACGTGTTGGCCCCCGTGCCTTCGGAGAGAAAAGGTCAGCATGGGCTGGAGTGAATTTTTGAAATGCCAAAGCAACCAGCTCCAGAAATGGGGTTGTTCTTTTTTAGATTAAGAAATTACAAGCTGAAGGGGAGGACGAATCTCAGTGTCCTGACTCTCAGGCCAGAAAGTCTGAATTTGGGTTGCTTCTGGCTGTGAGAGCTCTGTTTCGCCTGCTAGCAGGACAGTGGGCTGATGCAGCCCATGACAGGCAATATGGGCTCCTGTGAGCATCCCATGCTTGTCTCTCCCCACCTCTGTAACCCAACTCAACCCCAGATTCACCAGCCAAGGGGACTGCCATTAAGACTTATGCAGCTTGAAGTGCAGAGGTGTGAGAGGATCTTGGGGACACAGAAATCACCTAATCTGACAAAGGTTGCTATTGTCACGAGCAGGATCCTTACACGAGGTGCACACTACCAAATGCACCCCTTAACCTTCCTCCTTCCTGAGCTTGGTGAACCAGGGGCCATCGCTCCAAGCTGTCTTAGGAACGATGGCTTTAAAAAAAGCATATGGCAATTATCAATCGTAATATCCACGGTCAGGTTTGTACTCTTTGCCTTCCAGCATCCTGTGGGTTTTGATCTGCTCAAAACCTTCTGAAATTTATGCTGCTTGCATGGAAAATTTTCCATGCCCAACAGTGATCCCTCTTTCTTGTCATTGTTTTTGTATGCTGGAGCCTGGGCAAAAATGGTCCAGCTGTTCCAGAACATAAAGGAAAACAGCCATACTCCAAAAATGCGGAAGGCTTCCCAGTGACCATGTGGTGGAGGCTGGGGTAGTAGTGGGTGGAAAGCTGAAAAGCAGCATGCAAATCACCCAGCTTGCAAAGCAGCATCCCACCTGGACCTGGAGGAAATTAGGTTTGGTTTTGACCTAGGTCTAAGCCTCCCAAAATCGCCTTCCATCTCTGCATGGGCTGCGTGTTTCTGTGAGCCATATGAAGCAGACCAAAGGCAGGAAGCATGGGGCGCTGTTTTGGCCTGGCTTTTATCACAGTGCCGTTAAACTTGCAGCCACCATGAAGCAGCGGAGGCATGCTAGGTTGGAGGCAAGGAGGTGGCTGCTGGGAGCTGGCTTGGGGCTGGTTTCACTACCAGCAGGTTGAGATGTCCACAGGTAAACCAGGTATCAGGTGAAATGTGTTCCCAGCAGAGCGCCTGGCCAGGCTATCCTTAATCCTGGGAGGTGGGATGCCTCTTGCTTTCCTCCTGCCTGAAGAAGCAGCTGGTGCCATGTAGCAAGCTGAAGTTACGGTATGCCCAAGTGCAGGCTGTGCATGCAGCCTTGCCTCTCTCCTCCTGCCATGCTCACAACCCCCCTGAGCCCTTCTGTGAAGGAGCCTCTTCACCTGATGCTCTCCTCCTTCTGCCTGCTTCACCCAAAACAAGAGCGATTGCTCTGTGGCTGAAGGCAGCCCTACCTGTTTCTAGAGTTTGCAGAGAAGCTTTTGCCCTGCCAGTCAAAACTGGATGTCAGAAAGTGATGACAGAGTGACACCAGAGGAATTTTCAAAGGCTTTTAAATTCTGCGATTTCCGTGCTGAAATTTCTATGTAAAACTTGTATCAAAAAGGCTAAAACTCAGAACACATGGAGAATTTCAGCTGAATTCCTTAAGTCTTTAGGTGTGATTATGAAAACAAGGGTCTCTATTCTGTTTAAGGATGGGAAAGCTCTATCTGCACAAGTTTTGTTGGTGCTGCTGCATGGTTTAATATATGCTCAAATATTTTTACAGCACAGTCAAAGGAAGAAGGGATATGCTGTTCTGCATATAGTGTACATAAAGCTACACTCGCTGCAGTCGTTGGCCAGACCTCTGCCAAAGTGATATTCTCAAAATATCTTACGGAGTTGTCAGCTGTCCCCAGAGCCAAAACAGACAGTCATGTATATTTGAAGTTTAAAGCAATTTTGTGATTTGTATGGTGTGAAAATGCAAGGTTTTAGAAAAAATACCATATTGCATAGCAGCAGCGGGACCTTCCTGAGCAGGTAAGCATGCGCTTACCTTCCTTGCAGGAAAAGCTGGAGTGTGGCAACTTTTGAGAAGACTGGAGAGTCAGAGTCATGTTTCAGAAAGCCATTTCCACACACCAGCATTTCAGAAAGGGTTTTCCCTTCCCCTTGACCAGACTGCAACATAGTGCCTGGGTGGAGAAAGCCAAGACGGCAGTAGGATGAGGGGACACCAACATTCCAGTTTCGTCCTTGTCTGCATCTACCTTGCTACCCACACATCTGCCTGGGAAACCATCCCATACGTGCTTGTGCAATAGTCCCTGAAGACATCCTCTTTCTGAGCACGACCAGACGCAAGCAGCAGAGGTGAGACACAAAGGGGAAACTGAAACACTTTAAAATAGCAGAAACCCCTTGATTTTTAGGGCATTTCCCAGCACAAAAGGCTAAAAAGATAGGGATGGAGAATAAACTTCCATCCTTATGGTTGCCTTCAGCTCTCTGGGGAGTGTTGGTCCTTGTGGCCATGGCACAAGCCCCTCCATGGGCCAGGAAAGGAAAGAGCCTGAATGTGCGGCTGTCCCTCAAGCAACGGAAAAGGCAGCGGGACCAGTCTGCAAGGCTTCAGAGGAAGCAGCGGAGAAAGGAATTCAGATAATTGTGTACATGCAGAGGCGGGAAAGAGGGCCAAAATCAGATCTAATGCTGTGGGTACGGACAGACTGAAACCAGATACCCTGGCTTGTGTTTTTCTGCCTTTGCTGGTATGAAGTCTTATCAACCATCCGCTCTTGAAGTCTCCCAGATGAAGGAAAGCCACAATTATGTGCATCTTACAGCTGGGAAACCATTTAAAAACATAACCCTTGCAGTTGTTCATTTCTGAGCTGCAGGGCCCCCCTTTGCTATGACCAAATGTACCCCTCGCTGTCTAGAGGAAAGCCTCTAATCTAATTTACCCCAGGCTTTTCAGACCTTGGGAGATTTATCTATCCATGGCTGGTCTAAGGGAAAACACCGTCCCTGTGACCAGCGGGTCCCCAATTCATTATTGGGCATGTAACTAGCTGTTTGATGGGGATGTAGCATAAAAAACTAGAGAGTTAAGCCTTTTATTGTCCCTCCAAGATTGCTTCTGTCTCCCCAGACCATCCCGTGCACCATAGAGAGATGTTGATGGCTTGCTCACACCTCACTGTCAGGGAAAAACTGCAGCAATGAAAGATCCTAAAAAGACAATGCCAAAAAACAAAAAAAGAAACCAATGGGAGAGCCCATGGCCCTGGTCCCTCCTGCCCGTGTCTCATCCTGACCAGTGGAGCAGCATGGAGCACACCCATGAGGCTGGAGACCTGACTCGCGGTCAAAACCACTTCCTCACCCACAACTGAAATAAACCCAGGGCATTTGTGAGTGCTCCTCTCATAAATAACCACCCACAGCAGAGAGAAGTGATCTGATTCGCTTCTTTTCAGAAATCTAATGACATCAAGATGCTAATATGGATTGAAATGATAAAATAATTTTGCTTTGAATCTTTTTTTCCCCCTCACTCTGCTGCAGAAGGACTTATTGTTGCCTATGGCCACTCATCTAAATAGACATTATCTATGGAGTAGATGTCAGGGTGTGCTGTCCTGGGGTAGCTGTCAGACCTGTAAGGTGCTCGAGTCTGGTTTAAGAATGCTGCAAAGCACTGTCACTTTACTTTTCTTTCCTTTTCACCAGATTAGTTTTTAAATTTGAAAAAATGTAGAAAACTGACATTTTAGAAGTGCGTGAGATACCATTTGCTTGCATGGATCCAGTTGTCACTGCTCGTTTACCAGGATGGCCTGCATTTAAAACTGCTTTATTAATCTATAGTCTATGGTGTTGTCTATTAAAACATTAATCATCAGTTAGTTGACTGCTTTTGACTACCACATACTTGAGGATTTTGGTGTCTTATCATGCAGCTGACCTTCTTGCACCCAGTCCATGCTTAAAGTTGGAAAAAGCTTTCCCATTCTTCCAGTTTATTGCAATTTTTCCTTAGCTCCTCATAACCGAGTTGTTGGGCTTCTCCTGGAGCTTCAGTGCCTTTCCACTTGAGAAGAAGAAGAGAGATGCTCACCAAACAGAGAGGCTGAAGGGTCTTGCAGCCCCATCCTGGACCTGAGAGATAACTGCAAGCTTAGTGCTCCTCTGGGAAACCAGCTCTGCCCCAACACAAATTGGCATAGATCACCTGTGCCCATCAGCGCGACAAAGCTGAGCTGGCCTCCATCATGCCCAGAAACCTGTGGGCTCAACAACTTCCCATGGAAAAACTTGTTCTTTGGGGCCCCGAAACACCTAGAGGAAGCCATTTATTCAGCGTTTTGGCTTGTAGCTGATTGCCCTAGCCCAGATAAATTCAGTTGCCTGGAGGTGACCTTGTGGTAGGGAGGAGAAGTGAGAGCTCTGCAAGGAAGCATTTTGCTGCTGGGATGCTTCTGTGTTATGTCCTGCCCCTCTACAGGGACCTCTGGACAGTTAGCAATGTTTGCTCCAAGGTGCTGTGTCACTCCCCTGCCAGAAATTAAACCCCCCTCTTTCCCCCCCCCAAAAAACCCTTAAACAGGAAGGAGCCCCCACCCCCAAAGGAACATTTCCACCAGCCCTGCACTCCTCCACAACCCAAGCATCGGCCTCTACGGGTCAGTGGGGTTTGTCGCAGCTGGAGGAGGAGGTGGGTTTGTGGGAGCCCCTTGTTAAAATCTTGGCAGGACATCACTGAAAACGTGGCTAGAAATTGCTGAAAGGCGGAAGCTGCTAATGAGCAGTTGGAGCAGGAAAAAGCAGAGCTGCTTCGATGTTTGAAAGGATCATCGAAGCTCTGTCCTCAGCTCTGCCCAGCTGCCTCGTGGGTGGCTCAGAAGAACAAACGCTGGAAGACACCACTAGCATCTCCTGACGCATGAAAGGGGTGAGTGGCCAGAGAAACCCAGTGGCTGTGGGCAAAGAAGGAGTGGAGGGAGCTGGCCACCGTCATCCCTTCCGGCTAACGAAGCAGCAGACAAGACCATTGCTGTTTCCTTGGGCTCATCTTCCCCTCCCCAGAAGCACTCACATTGGTTTTGCACAAGAAAGGTGTGGAATAAAGGAGTAGGGAGAGGGGAAAAAAGACAGGGAATGAGATGTTCTTCTTGGGCAGATCAAGGGAAAAAGGCGGGGTTGGGGAGAAGAGGTAGCACAGATGCAGACATGTCCTTGAAGAGTGGCTCTGCAGCTGATGAGGCTCATGCCAAGGATGAGGGCAGACATTTCATGTCTTTCTCTGCCTTGTGTGCCTCGTGAGCCTCCCGTTCTCCAGCCTCTGGGCTTCTCAGATCAATAGAGGCTCCAGCTGCCAGACCACAAGCAACTCTTGGCAGGCACTTGGTTCTCCCGGTCTGAAATGTACACCCAAAGCAGAGCCAAAGTGATGGAAATATGTGACATAGAAATCAGGTAAGGAGGGCAAAGTTCTTATGGCTGGGCCATACATGTCTACTGAGATGCTCACGGCAAAAGCCATGTGCAAATCTTACCCTGCACAAACACAGCTTGCAAGCTAAGGCATAATTTATTCTAGGAGACAGTTGCGCAACCTGTTACAGCTTAATGACGTGTGTCGTTGGCTGAGCTGTGATGACCGATCGTGTATCTGCACTAAGCTGTTTGGGAAGTAAAATATAGTGGTGTTTAAGACAAACATGTTCTTATAGGCTGGTTGAGACTATCATCTGAGAGGAAAATATCAATAGGAACATGGTTCTTTTGGGGAATATGTGACAACAGTGGCTTAGGCAACTGGCAGCGCATGTAGCACAGTGTGTAGCATGCTCTGACTGCTGGCAGTCGGTGTGACATGTCTCTGATCCATCTCTACAGGGATAAACACAACTGAGATATGAAATGGGCTTTAAAAATACCCTTCTGGCTCCACCCCAGTTTAGAATAGCAGAGAGAATCAAACAAAGGGAAACCCTTTCTCCTCCCCTCCGCATCCCTGCCAAAATAATACAAATTCTAGGAAAAACACCTTCTCTAAAAATAAATATATACATCTGCAGCTTTATTCTCTTTCCAAGGGAACTCTTTTGGTCTGCCCTTTTCAGCCAGCAGTTTCCCCACTCTCCTTATTTTTCCTGTGTGTAGCAAGTATTCAGCTGCAGTTTGCAAACCCCGTTTGCATCCCTGCAGGAAGTGACAAGCATCGTTCTCTGGCTCCGGGACTGGAACTGGACGCTGGCGGGTCCTACCCATGGATGAGCACTCTTCTAGCCATTTCCCCACTTTACCTGTCCCTGCGCTGTTTAGATTAGGTACCTTGGGAGCCCAGAGAGGTGGTAAATGCCCCATCCCTGGAAACATTCCAAGTCAGGTTGTTTCGAGCTCTGAGCCCCCCTGAGTTGAAGATGTCCCTGCTCACTGCAGAGGGGTTGGACTAGATGATCTTTAAAGTGCACTTCCAACCCAAAGGAGTCTGTAATTCTAAGTCTTGCTGTATGCATACAGAGCTGAGCAAAAGGAGGAACAGCCTCAGCTTTTTTTCATCACTGCAGCACAAAGACTCTGTAATAATGACTCCTGAGAATAGATCAGCAAGTGGATGATAGCAGCCATCCGTTATAAGTGACTCAACTGCGCAGATTAATGCCCGTGGAATTAACAACAACAACAAAACCCCTGCCTTAAAAGCATCTATGGTCTAAACTCCTACTTTTAAAAAAAACCAAACAACAACAACAAAAAAACCTGGGACCACCCACTGAAAAGCAGAGACATAAAATCAGTGGCATTTTGCGGGCTTCTATGAACAACCCACAGGACAGGTTCGATTGATTGCCTTACCAACTTGGGGTGCTTTTTAATGTTTGATACAGACCCTGAAAAATAGCAGCTGAAACACCTGTAGGCCAGATGTGCACAGCTGTATGTGTGCTGCTGCTAATCAATCTTCAGATTACATCACGCTCCAGATGCCCGACTTCAGAAATGCTTGGAAGGCAGAGCTGGAGCAAGCGAACTGCAAGCTTAGGCATTTCTTTCTTCCCGATGGTGATGCTGTGCCTCCTCTGCATGCAATGCTGAGCTCTTTTGTTGTCACCTTGACTTGTGTGACACAACCTCAAAGCAAATAGAGGGGAAACTCCAGCCAGCCATTTGGGGAGAGTCATTGGCATCCTTTAGCCAGGAAAAATGTCTCTGTATGATTAATGTGCTGGGGAGAAGGACTAGGTACCATCCACTCTGCTTTTCTACCACCTGAGACCCAAAAACCCATCAACACCCTCCTTTGAATTGGTGTATTCTGGTGTTTCTCTACACTGCAACACATGGCACAGCTTCACTGCCTCTGCGGACACACGTGTGTGGGGTTGCGTGTGTAAAGGAACTGCTGTGAAAGTCAGGTGATTTCAATTTTCAGTCGATTCATTTTCCTTAAAGAAGTATGGGTCTTGTGCCTGTAACACTGGGAAGAAAAACATCACCTGCCCTGAGAGAGACTTGAAGGTGACTGCTCGAAAAAGTCCCTGTTTTTTGGTTTTGTTTTTTTTTTTAATTTATTTGGAGCAGGGAAGAAGGTTTTCCCTTTGCTGCATGAAGCTCTTCATGTGTTTGCTCTTCAGAACTAGCAAACATGCTGGGGTAGATTCCCTGAAACTCCGGGGATTTAATCTTGAATTTTTACACTTAGGGATCTTTACAGAGCATCACAAAAAAGCAGGGGAAAAAGCAGGATTCCCCTATCTCCTTGCCCACTGTGCTCAGGGTCACCGTGCCCAGATTTCAGCACAGCCAGAACTCCTATCCTGGGTGATATTCCCAGCTGTTTGCTACTTTGTCATCTTCCCCCTAGCATGAGGCAGCCTCTGAAGAATGTGCCCTTGCTCACCACACCCTGGTCCCTGAAGCTGGGGATCACAATTGCTCAGCCCCACCTGGCAGCATTTCCTGTGGCAGCAGGTGCAGGTTTTTGATAACCACCGAGGCTCTGAGTAACAGTAGTGATTCAGTCTCCGTGTTACTGATCTCTCCGGACTTTCAGAGGGGATTGTACCAGGCCAGGTCTCCATCTGGGATTAATCAGCACAGCTTCATTGAAGTCAAGGGGCCAAATTCTCACTTGGAATAAACCAGCTTAACTCCACTGCAGTCAATAAAGCTACTCTGATCTTTTTTTTTTATGGCAAGAATAGTCCAACTCTTTAAAATATGTGTGCTTACAGGCTGTTGCCCTCATGCAGAGAGAGTTACATTTTTATATGCCAAACAATCCCACTACGGTAAGAAGTACTTGGCATTGAGGCACTTTGGTGTGCGCTGGTGATGTTAACCATGCGGTGCTTCAGAGAAAGCCACCAGCTGATGTGCTGCCTGAGAGTGCCCGACACAGCTTCACACCAGGGGACCTTTGGAGGACACGAGGCAGGAGGTAAGGTTACTTGTGTGACTAGATGGGGGTTTGGGGTCTGCAGAGGGTTGGGTTTTTTTTTTTTTAATGTTATGGTTCAGCATGGTCTTGATTGCTTTGCTTCAAACCTCTTGACTGACTGTGATTGAACAAGTGCTTGAATGTTGTTTTTCCACCTTGTTTGTGCACCTTGGGCTGTGGTGGCTACTGGAGGGGCTCCTAGTTAAAATAATGACAGGGCTTTCTGGAGAAGAGAGCATAACACAGCAGCTGTGGATCTTCCTTGGGACTGGTCTTGGGTGAAATAGTTTATCTCTGTTTTTGTGGTTTCTGATGTCACAATCCCACTTCATGAGCATGGTCTCCTGAGGAGATAGCAGTAACCCACCGGGCCATGTCCAGGCTCTGAGCAGCCATGAATCACTTGTTTTTCCAAGACTCATAAAGCTAGATCATTGCTTAGAACTCGGCTTGAGGTTGGCTGGCTAGTTTACAGGCTTTCCTGAAACTGTTATGTGGGTCATGCTGGGCAAGCAAGTAACAGGAAGCCAGAGAGGGAACAATCTTACTCACAACCTCTTTAGCAACACGTTTCCAGCCTGGATGGTGCTGTGAACTCCCTAGGATGAGAGATGCTCAACTCACTCTGCTCCAAGATTCTGCACTCCCATAAACTAACATCCTGAGGGTATTAATTTCCTCTGTGACGACTGACTAATAATTTTTAAAACTTCTGTAGTGCACCAGTGACCTGGGAGTCGACACTGAATTGGTGTATTCTGTTTGCAGTCTACCAGCTTTCTACGTTGCCGCCTCATGTTTCTTTCCTATAAGTAAGCTATCTATCTCCTTCAGAGCTCTCATCACTTTTTCACCACACTCCTGGAGTTCATGGCTTCATGAGAGGTAAAATGGTGATGATCGCTCGCTTGCTGCTATTTTTCAAAGGAGAACAAACATTCTCAATCCAGAAATTTCAAACTCCTGGAGGAAGAAACATGAAAAGATGAAATCTCTCTGCTAAAATAACAGAAAAGTCATTGTGTCCTTAGCTTGTCTCCATTCAGTCAAGTGTTTGATTACATGCCTAAATGCGTGCTGTTAGCCCTGCTGACCTCAGTGGGATTTAGCACATGCATTAAGGGGGCGCAACGTGCTCTGCTGAATCAGAACAGGCTAGCAAATGACTACCAAGAGCCTGATTTGTATGCAGCGTGCACACAGAAGCCTAGCAAAAGCTCTGGAAAATCAGTTTGCGTGGTCTTTTCCAGTCTGTCATTCTGCAAAAGGCAGATGGATGTTTTCTTGTCTCCCATTGCCAGGCTTTTTTGAATTTCAGTGACTAAATGAATGGGTTAATTCAACATTTTCAACCAAATTAATGTGGATGACTCAGCTCAACGCCAGCTGACTGGTCTCGTTTAGGCTTGCCAGCTGCAAGCTGGACTTGTTTGAACCTTTGAGTCTGAACTCTGCTAGGTTCCCACTGAGCTAATAACCTGTATTACTGCGGTACTGATGCAACCTCCTTTCTGGCGAGGGAAGGGAGGAAAAGGAGCTCTCTGCATCTGTTCAAGACAGAGACTTTGTGCTTTGACTTTGGCAATGCTGTTCCTCTCTAAAATTCACAAGCTGTCTTGGGATGTGCAGACCTGAGCTAAGCTTGTGCTCCTGCTTACCAGAGGCTTTCCCTGAAGTTGCTGCTGGTGGGCATCTCGTCCGACTGCTTAGGTTTACAACTGACGTTGAACCACTTTTCTGCTCTATACAACTGAGTTCTACATGTGGCTTATGTTTGCAGTACAGCAAAATGTTTCCTTAAGTTGATATTCCCCGGGTTAAATCAGCACATGTATGTTTGTGAAGCGTGACGAAAGCCGGATGTTACATTTGGTGATTGAAATGGAAGCTTTAAAGGCTCATTAAGAAATTCCACTGAATGCAGATAGAGTATGGGGAAGCACTGGACTATCTGTCTAGAGAATTGTGTGTGCATGCTTCTGTGTGTCACACAGAGATCATCTGTGATACCGTATTTAGACTTTAAATAAACTGTAGGTGTGAAGGAGCACAGGATGTCTGCAGTGACTTAATTTAAGCACTTTTCACTCCCCTGTGCTTTTTAGCAGTTAAAGATACTTTTGATTTCGTCTGAAACTTCTGGTTGCCACTGTTGTCTCATATCTGCACGCCTCCCCTAGACAGTGCATGCACCTATAATACAGCACTTGCCCGTATCAGTAAATATTGGTGTGCAAGCATATAAATAAGTGTAATACTGTAAAGTTGCTGTTTGTCTATTAGGGAGCACAACCATAAGAATATCACTGACAACCAAAGAAATTCTTGTTTTAGACATCACAGCTTGTGGAAAGATCCTCTTCTTCCACCTGATCTTCAGTTCTTAGTAAATGTCATTATCTGTGTTTCTTACTACGCCCTCACTTGAAAGGTAAATAGATTTCTAAGGATCCGCAGTTCCTCAACTTACGGGCTCCCTAAAACCAACAGTTATTTAAATTGACATCGATAAGTGAGTGAATTAAACAAAGTTTCAGGGCTGGGTTCAGGGACATTGGCTGGTTCTTGTGACACATGATTTTTCCTTGAATGTGGAAGCAGGAAGCAATGCAAACAGGAAAGAAACCCACTCGAATGTGAGTGCTGCAGCTAGGAAAGATAAAGTCCAGAGCAGCATGCCTGGCCAGGAGCTAGTCTCTGCAACACATCTCAAGCTGCAGCTTGTCTGCACATCTTGAACTGCCACTGGAAACCTTGCAGTGATGCAACGTGCTTCTGTCTCTGCAGCACTGGCAGGAAGTCTTTGGAACTCAGCACTCCCCAGATGAAAATAACTCATTTGCTTGTGCCATACCCACCGGCCGGGGTGGTGTCCTAGGGCTGGGGGAGCTGCTGGGCCACACTCATCTCCTTGAAGTGCGTAGATGCACCCTACAGGAAACTTAACCTGAACATCCCACACAATTTGGCTGAATAAAGTGATCTCTGCCCTTTCCATACTTATTTATATTTTTAGTTGACTGCATAATCTGGCCCTCTAGAAAGTCCCTTCAGGAGGTCACACAGCTGAAATAATAGCTAATGAATTTTTTAAAATGATTTGGGAGTTATTAAATACTTTCTTCTTCCTGTCCTTCCCTCCCTTCAGTCCCTCTTTGGCAAACACTCCTGGGTTATTCCACCGGACTGCTTTCTCTTCCAGGGCAGGACATGCTGCAAGAGCATTCTGATGTGTATAAAGAAACATCTTCAAGTGTTTGCATGCTGCCCCCAAACTAGGTAGGGCTGGAATAAGAAAGCTAGATGAAGTGTGCTATATCACAGCAGCCTCAGGGACTAAGGAGTACCGTTGGCCGTGCTTTTCCTTCCAGAGATGTCCTTATTCTGCTCCCATCACCTCACTTGGCTGTTTCATCTCTGGTTATGGGATAATCTTACATCAGAGGATGGGGCTCTTGGACTTCTCCAATATTAAACCATCCAAAATATTTCCACCTGTGAAAGGAGGTGGGTTTATTCCTTTCAGTGGAGCTGTGCCTCCAACACAAGTTAAGCTCTGACTAGAGAAACTGGTGGTTTGTATCTGTTCTGGGGAAGTCTGTTCCCTTTATCCATGTCTCCAAAGATCCTCCCATGTGCACACTTCTTAAGGCTCTTCCTCACACAAGACTTCAAAAGCAGCATGACATTCTCCTCCCATGTAATCAAAGTGGGTTTGTCTTGCCTTGGAGGAAGCTGATGCTTACATCCCCTCTACTTCCCTCCCACCACCAGGCATCATCTGTTAGAGCTACACCAGCAAAAGCTGCGTCTCCCCAAGATCCCGTACTGCTTCTCAGCAGAAGCTGCAGCGTGGAGAATTCTGTAATTCTGTGTCTGTAACAAGCGAGTGCCAGCGAGTTAGGATCTACAGCAAAGGGGTGGGAAAGAGCTAGATGAAGGTACAGAAACACATCCGAAAATGACCACAATTTGGGAATGCTGCTAGGTCAGCTTCTGTAATACAAAAGTCTTGATGTTTTCTGCTTTCCTTTCTCATCAGAAACATCTCTTGCCGTTGTGATGCTAGCTTTAGCCCTGCTTTACTGGTATTTTATTAAAGGCCCATGTAATTTTTTTTAAATGATTCTATTAACAGAGCTTATTTAATCAATTAATGCAGTATTTTTAATAGGGTGTGTTTCTAGTCTTTGACTTTAGATGGAAAATCTTGAGCACATGCTCTTTGAAGAATTCAAAATTAGCAAAATAGAACTTGAAGTGTGGTTTCTGAAATCCTGTCTCACTTTGTGTCTGATGTGGGGGGTTGGCAACTGTCTGGAAAGGGGGAGGAACCAGGGGCATAGGCTGTTCAAAGCTGCAGAAATGCAAGAAGGCTTTCACAAGGAGGTGGAGAGGAATGCTCCAAGTATCAGTGTGATTTGTAACAAAGAGATTCAGTCTTGCATTCAACAGCAGTAATACAAACAGGAGTGAGGAGCGTTGCACCCCTGATCAAGGAAGTCAGGGGAGATCATTAATCCAAGAGGTGTTTGGGTCTGATTTATTATCCATCAGCACTCTGCAGGCAGTTCCGTCTCTGCCCCGAGTTTTGCATCTGTGTACTGACTGTAATGCTGACTTTTCTTAAACGCATCCCCATCTCCGTAAAATCTCTGGTGGTTTGTGAACCACAGCACTTCTGATTTAAAGCATGCCTAAATATTTAAGGAAAGCCTAATTTATGCTGTAAATGCTTGCTCATCAGTTTTTCTTTTAATCATTGCAACTGTTGGGACTCTAAAGCCCCCTTGGCTCCTCTGGTCGATTTGCATGGCTTTTTAGTGATTCTGCTTTAAGTGGAGACCTCGGGATGGCTCTGGCCCAAGTGAACTCCTTGAGATCCTTGTGCAGTATTCTCCTGGTGGTACCCTGAGATCAGCAGATGCTGGCCTTTCTCTCAACTCCCACTCAGTGCCTCAAATCCCAGGGAAAGCTCTCCTTCCGCTGCTTCACCCTGCGCTTTGAAGACAAGAATGATTCAACAAGATCTTGTGGGTTGGTATGGTTCAGCTGCCTTCAAAACCTCGCTGGGGCTGAGATAAGGACGCTTCCATGCACAGCCTGCTCTGTCTTCAGTGCTAGCTCTCTGCAGAGCTTCCCCAGCACTGATGGATGCATACTCTGCCTGTGGTAAAGCTAATTCTCCCAGGAATGCTCCTGTCTACCTGCACGCGACGCCTGTTTGCAGTTACACACTGAACTCTTCCTGAGTTACGCAGCCGAGCCGCCCTTTGCATTCAGCCTGGTGCTTCTAGCACCCCAAAAAGCAGCAGCTGAACTACCCGTGGATAAACCGTTCGGGATTATGATGGCTGTGTTGAGTCTGTGCAACACTCCAAGGAGTGTTTGGGTGCAAACCATTCTCCTGCTCAAAGTGGATGCTGATACCAATACTCTGTTGAACCAGAGTCTTACTATTGGATTCAGCAAGAGCATGGTTTCGT
>NW_010399264.1:27635-34431 GCF_000710305.1 Buceros rhinoceros silvestris | reverse complement strand
CAGGAGCAGGGTTTCGTCTGTATTTTTCTTTTTTCTTTGTGCTGCATCTGTGCAGGCTCTCTCCGCTTGTTTGGAAAGTTGTTGCTTGCCTTTGCTGCCTTGGCTGGAGCAGTTCCCGGATAGCAGCACAGCCTGCTCTCTGTGCTCTCTCCGATAACGGTTCCGCTAATGCATGTGCCTGCCTCTTTGCCTTTCATGTCTGCTGCTCTTACTGTTTTTTTCCCTTCTTCAGGTCACTTGTTTTGGGTCATTTTTATCTTAACTCCACTGCAGGGTTTTCCAGATTTGTTTTCCAGATTTGTTGCTTTTCTGACTCTGGAGGGATGTTTTGTTCTCGTTTATTTGTTTTGCTGGCCAGAATACAAAAGGTTAAACAGTTTGGGGAACTTTATTCTGTATTTACTGCTGAGGTAGGTTTCTAAATCAACAGTAGGTCGTGTATTGGAGTGACTCACAGAGCTGCTTAACCTTTTTCCTTCCGTTTTGTCTCTCTCCAGATCTGAAGCGCACATCTGCAATTTAGATCGCTGAAACAAGGAGCTGTGAAATGCATATAAATTTCTGCAGATAGGCTGCTCAGCCTGGCCCCTGTGCAGAGCCGGTTTTCATTTGGCAGTGGTTGGATCCCTCCCGGATTCAAAAAGCACCTAAAAATACAGGGTACAGAGAGGGTGTTGTGTGCCATGGGGGGACAACCAGCAGGGAGGATGGGCTGGCTGGGAGGCATGGGGCTGGGCAGAGAAAAACCAGTCTCGTTGTGTGTGGATCCCTAGTCTACATGCACTGTTTGTAGGGAGGTCCTGCCTCATGGGGAGGTTACAAGGTGGGCAGGCAACAGGCACTCAGAGGAGAAGTGTTAGCATTTGTGTTTCAGAGGGGAAACCGAGGGACCATCCATCAACCAAAACCGCATGGACAAGTTGGATCTGACCCAGGAGTAGGGTCAGCCTGGCCTCCTCACTCTGGACACAATGGAGATGACTGTCCCCAGGGTATCCTATGGGTGCAAAGAGTGCAAAGCCTGCTAGACCCATCTCATGAAACAGCATGCGGTAATGAAGGAACTGCTGCCCTTACAATAATTACCACAGAGGCTCTGGTATAACCATCCCAACAAGGGACCTCAGCTAGCTGGCCAGAGCAGAGCCAGCCCCAACATCCCACAGCTCTTGGGTCTCAGGCATGCGCAGTCTCCAGCACAAGCAACAGTACAAAATGGGCAGGAGGGGACTATTGCAGATGGGAGCATGTGTGGGGGCTCCTTCATCAACCATCATCTCTGCAGAGGCTCCCAATTTGCTCTCCTGAAAATCACCCCATTTCCTAGCAGCCAAGTGCATGGTTACAGTCCACTCCTCACTTTTTCCCTAGCAGCAGTACAGGGGTGAGACAATTCCGCTTCCAAACTGCAACCAAAACCCCACATTTCCTCTACTCAGAGTTCTTGCTGATTCCCTTCTCAGAAATTGATGGAACAGCTGTATTTTGGGGTTTGCCCCTCTCATCTCCCTAAGCCAACATCTTGATCATGGTCCTGAGAGCTCTCCTGTGCTCTTTTCAGGTGTCTCAGCTTAAAATGCAGGTTTTGCTGGGCAGACTGGCTCTGCTGGGACACGTATGGGTCTAGCCCTGTGCTGAAGGGCAGCAGTGCAGCTGTTGCAGAGCTGCAGAGCCCTGTGGCTTTAGCTGGTCAGTGGGGTTCAGCTTGTTAGCACGCACCCCAATCACAGAATCGTTTGGGTTGGAAAAGATCTGTAAGCTCATTGAGTCCAACCGTTCCCTCAGCACTGCCAGGTCCCCACTAACCCCTGTCCCTCAGCATCACATCGACACGTTTGTTAAACTCCTCCAGGGACGGGGACTCCACCACTGCCCTGGGCAGCCTGGGCCAGGGCTTGACAACTCTTCCAGGGAAGAAACATTTCCTCATGTCCATCCTAAACCTCCTCTGGTGCAACTAGAGGCCATTTCCTCTCATCCTATCACTTGTTGCTTGGGAGAAGAGACTGACCCCCCCCTTGCTTCAACCTCCTGTCAGGACGCTGTAGAGGGGGAGAAGGTCTCCCCTGAGCCTCCTTTTCTCCAGCCTAAACACCCCCAGGTCCCTCAGCTGTTCCTCATCTGACTTGTGCTCCAGACTCTTCACCAGCTTGGCTGCCCTTGTTTGGACGTGCTCCAGCACCTCAGTGTCCTTCTTGGAGCGAGGGGCCCGGTATTTGTTTGAACACACCATTTGAGGTGCGGCCTCACCAGTGCCCAGAGTGCAGGGGGACGATCGCTGCCATAGGGGATCTTTACATGTTAAAGAAGTTCAGTCCCTCAGTGAAGGGTAGATGCTTTCTGGCAGACCTGGGGGTACCTGCAGCTGGGATCCATGCTCATCCCATCCTGTGCCTTCACTGTGTTTGCTGAGCTGCTGGTAGGAACGGGCTGCATCCTGGCAGGGCTTTGTGACACTGGTATGACCTGACCCATTTAGTAGCTATCACATATTACAAGTTATGATATCAAAAAATACTGATTCCTCAGGGTGCAAGCTGCTGCTCTTGGCTGTCAGCCCACAATATTGGCTGCAGTCACGTACAGGATATCTGCATCCACACTCGCTGCAGGGTGGCATGCCATAGGTGCAGGATTAGACCCTCCCTGCATGGAGGTCTGGGAGGCTCGAGAGAAGGTTTTCTTGTGTGTAGACCACAAATTACCTTGCTCTTGAAGCCTGCCAGTTCAAGGAGTTTTTGGCTACACTGCATGACCTGCTTGGAGTAATCTTTAAAATTTTGGTTGTTTATTAAAGTGGCTGTTGATAAATGGAGTAAGCATGTACTTGTTTTGTTTGGAGCTAATCTAAAATCTCCTGTTAAAATGAGGACAGTGTCGCTTTAACCCTATACATAGAAAAACACACTAGGGAAAGTGATGAAAGTTTTAAGAAAAAAAAACCCAAATGTTTTTTCTGTATAGAAAGTGTATGTTGACAACTGCCTGGGCATCAGCTGGTCAATGTGCATGAAAAAGATTATTTCCAAGAACGTGAGCTACAGTACTTGCAGTGTAGCTTGTCTGTGCCTGCTGCATGGACTTGCCCAGTGCTTTTGATCAGAACCAGTGGCACAGCATCACTGAACACTGCTCCAAGCATCCCCCTTGCAAGGCAAAGTGTTTCACTGTGAATTATGTGGCTGGCAAAACAGCTGACAGCTGTGACTGCCATGTGGTGGAAGTGCTTCTGATGCCATTTGGCATTCTGACCCTAAATTAAATAACCTGGAAGGATCTTGTCCTGATGATCACTGCTGTGGGATGTGCTCAGTGCAAAATTCAGGTCCTCTTTGCTTTGTGCAGTGAGACAGCTCCTGGCTGCTCACCAAGATGCTCATGCTCTTGTTAGACAAACCTGACACGTGCCCCTTGGATGCAGACTCAAGCTCACCTTACTCTTTAATAGAGTGTATCCTGCCCTCTAGTGCCAGCAGATGCTGAGTCAGCAAGAGCCCGGGAGCAAGCTGTGCTGGACTCCTGTTCTCTCCACCTTTCTCATCAAACATCTCTCTGAGCCTGAGAAAATGCTAATTATGGGGCTGCTAGGATAGGAAGAGCAACTAAACATGTTTGTGCCTCACCGGGATGTTCGTGCAACAGTTTGGGGACTGGATACCCCAGTAAGGCTTTGGAGCAAGCGCAAATCCTTGGAAGCATCTTGGACATGTTTTCAAGGAAAATGAGACTTTAATGGAAAAAAGAATACATGTGGCAGGCTATGTGAGAAAGAGCTTTGGAGGTCAGAAAGTTGTTTCACTGATGAGCTTAAAATTAAATCTTGAAGCCTCGGGGATGCTTGGTGGTCATGTATGGGACAGACAGAGCAGGGATAACACCTGAAAACAGGTCTCTTTCTTGTCTCCTAGAGAAAAGGAAGAATAATCTTCTGTTTAAAAAGACATCTGAGAGCCTTTTTCTTTTGTTACGCACTCTGCTGAAAGGGGGGTGGAGGTTTCCCCCAGCCATTGCCGGGGACTCACAGGAATGCTCCCAGTGGGTATCCGCTGCAAGCCAAGCCCATCCCATCAGTGCTCCTCAAAGTTCCTCCATGCTCATCAATCTCCCTCCCCCTTCCTGATGTGACCATTCCCTTCTGCTATTTTTAAGACCCCAGCAGGCAAAATCTTTGAGATTTGCAATGTAAGGACACAGGCTGTGGTGGGTCAGTCCTGGCTGCAGAGCTGTGTGTGCCTCCAGCCGGGCAGGATCAGACCCGCTGGGGCTTTTGCACAATTTCCTGGGTTACTTCAAGCTGTCGGGAAGGTCCAGCCACGGGACTGCTGCTGGGGCCATGAGTGGGAGGGGCAGACAGCCTTTTTGTACGCAAGCAAGGCTGCAGAAAACAGAAAAAACAGATCTGTATGAACTACTCTCCTCCTCCCCTGTCCCCTCAACTTGAATCAGAAATGCTGGAGATTGGGGAAAGTGGGGAGAAAAGCCCAATGCAGAACCAAACCCTGAGAGGTCACCCATAGTTTTCCTCTGATGCACGGCGGAGTGCGAGTGCTGGCGTAGCTGTTAGGGTGGGTTTGTTTCTTTAAGGTGTCTCCCAGAGGGAGGATCAGCAAAATGCAATGTGGCAGCTATGGTAACTCCTCTTGGCTTTCAGCACAGCCCTTGCTGATCACACAACTTGCTAGTAAAGAAGGTACAGCTGTCCAGGCCTTGGCAGGGATCCCCACCCTCTGCTTGCTGCCAAATGCTGTTTTTCTTTTCCTTTCTTTCTTTTTTTTTTTTAATTTCTTAGTTTCCTAAGAAAATGAAAATGGGGGGAACAGCCTCATCTGCCTCTCAACCCCATCTGAAGCCTCCTGGACCTGGTGGGGTAAAGCCTGATGGTGGCACATCCCTATATGATGCTGGGATGTTGGCAGCCAGGCGGGTGGAGAGCCCAAATTTGAGGGCTCCTGTCCTTCTGTGAGATGCTGGGGTTGGGCAGAGATTGCTGGGCCAACAAGTTTCCTGAGTCATTTCCCTGATATTGCCATGGCTGAAGAGCTGCAGGTGTCTCACCGGCCATGTGTGTACCTACGGAGCAACTCAAAACTCGCCAGTGCCCCGAATGGTCCCAGCAGCCAAATGCCTTGCAGAGCTTTGGACGTTAAGTCCTGGCCCAGGCTCACTGCTAGAGGTCCAGGAGGTTTCCTCTCCTCCTCTCCCTTTTTGCACCCACCTTGGTGGTATTGGCTCTTGCCCCCAAAGCACATTTGGGCTATGCTGACCTTGTCCCATGAAAAAGGACCATGCTCAGGGCATGATCGTCACCACCCCATCCCCGGGACCCTGCCCTGTGCTTGCTGCCTGCGCTGCTGCAGGACTGCTGTGTGGTTCCTACAGCCCATCTGCACCAGGGGCTCCTGCCAGTCCCAAGAGACAAGTCAGTGGTGCTAACCACAACCAAACACCTTTGGCATGGGGAGGGTGAAGTTTGGAGGACCTCTTTAAGATGCAATGTTAGGATGGGCTTGTACTGGGGGTACCCAGCATAGGGTGCTCAAGCTTGCACGGGTGAGCTGCAGATTTGCATGGAATTGCTCCCCTGGGTTCTCCAAGGTTCCTTACCCGGTTGGGTCTGCTGGCACAGCACAGCACAAACAACCAAAAAACCCCTCGTTTTGAAATATTTTGGCTGCGTGTGCAATTATAAGGATGTGCCTGAAATAAAGAAGAGGTGAAGGGCTGACTGATCAGTGCAGTAGAAGAGCAATTCAAAGCAGGAGCCTATGGATTTCCTACCTAGTAAGAGGTTTTGTGTTTAAAAATAATGCAGATGTTGCTAGAGCTGTGTGAGAGCTTGTGTCACAGTGCTTAAACGAAAGAATGAGAATGAGCGGCACTGGGGAACAAAAATACATCGCAACGGATTTGCACGGCGGGTGAAATGACGGCATTAGGAAACAGTGCAGAACGTGCTATAAACAGGAGGTTTGTTTCATGTAGGAGCAGGGATGAGTAGGCAGATATTAAACATACTCAGGACTTGTAACTCCTCAGGAGTTACGTGGGACTTATAAAAATCTTTCTAGTTGCAGCAGAAGTTGGGCCAATAATGATATATTTGAGAACAACAGTATGGAAAAAGGGGAATATATTTGAAGACTTGCTTTTTAAGCCAGGTATTTCTCTTTCATTCTGTCACAATTCACAGCTAAGGAATAGCCACAACTTTCAAAGCCATGTCTGGTTCCTTTCAGCTCTTCAACCACTTTAAAATATTTACCTTTTGCCACCCACTGAGATTGAAAGTATTGCGCGATTTACAAAATAACAATGCTTACAAGTAAAATTTTCAGGTTATCTCAGTGCTGTTGAAAAATGGTGTGTGTTGAGCTCCCGATTCACGGCTGAAACTGTTACCCCGTATTCTCAACCCTCTGGGCACATGGCGTTCACTGGTCCATGGGTACCTGCAATTATATTTTGGGGTGATGGGGCATTTTTATGGCACCCCCCGCCACTACTCTCCCTGGCATGAACACGTAAAGCAGGGGTGAGTTTCTCCTTTGCACACATTAATTTATCACAAGGAATATTGATTGTTAAGTTGTGCGTTTTCAATATTTCCGAGGAGATCACTGGAAAGGGGTGCCCTGATCTCTCTTGCTCTTGGGGCACAAACTGCACTTGAACAGTTCGAGCCCCGGCGCTCTGTGCCACCTCTCTGCACCAAAACCCAAGTGCAAATTCATCACTTCTCTATGGGGAGGTAATGAGAAAGCCGGTGCTCAGCCTCGTTCCAACTCCTGCCCCGCGC
>NW_010399264.1:23666-27599 GCF_000710305.1 Buceros rhinoceros silvestris | reverse complement strand
CACCCCACTCCCCACCCCCCCCCCCCCCCCCCCCCCGAAACATTTCAGACCCATACAGTATAAAAGAGGGGTTATTTAGGGCTCGTAATAACAGGAATCTATTAAACCGCCCTTCTCATGGCAAAGCACGAAAAACCTCTTGCAAAATATCTGGTCATTCAGAGCGTAAAACCCCATGGAGCTGGAAGAGAGTTTTGAATGCAGAGATTGCAGGGTCGTGCAAGAAGCACCGTGTTTGCAATTAGAGGCAGCAAAATGGACTCTGTGATATTAGAAATTTCCTGAGCTCATCAGGCAAAATAATAGATTTCTTTAACACATGCAGAATAGTCCCTTTATCTAATATGAAAAAATACACATCGATGTGGTGTATGCATAGATTTATTTTTTTAAAGACAATATTATCTCATCTGTCCTGTTCTACTCATGTAGTTTTATACCCCTGAATCTTACTGGGTAGTTTCCATGGTGGTGATACTCTGGTACTCCCAGAACTGGCATAGCTGAAAAAAAAATATGTTTCCACGTGGGTGCTCTTGCACAGGTTCAGTTCCTGCCACCCACCCCACGCCGTAGCACCCACTGATCTCTGGTTTGTCAGAGCTAAGTTGCCTGTGCATTTGGGGGGAAGAAAGGCTTAAGGTCACGAGAACTGTGGGATGCAATTTGGTGCGTTCGTGGCATGGGGGTGGTGCTGGGCATCCTGGTGGGAAACGTGCAAGTGGGACAAGGCTGCAGGTGCTCCGTTTTGGCACACCGAAAGGCTATTTCCCCCAGCCTAACTGCTTTGATTAATGGCTTGTTTGTGCCCCAGATACTTTCCTCCTGGGAGCCTCGCTGTGCCCATAGCAATGCTGGTATAAGGATGCATGCCCCTGGGGAGGACGATACCTTGCTCTGCCGCCGCGCTCAGGGTTGGTGGCATTGCCGAGCACCTACGGGTGCTGGGGCTCCTCCCAGCCCGCACTGCATGTGCCTGCAGCACTGCTTTCTCCCAGGGTGAGAGAATGCCCGAGAGAATGCTCTGAATGCCTGAGTAGAAGCTTATGGCTTTTTCTGACAAAGGCAGCACTTCTGAGTCCTATTATATATAAGCTGCCCTTGGCAGAGGCGCACAGCAGGCTCAGTGAGATGGGGCTGTTCAGATATTGAAAGGAAAAGGTGAAATGCTGCATTTCACCACTTTGCTTTTGACAATGAAATGCTGTTTCATTGCTTCTCTGTCCTAGGCATGTTCAGGGTGGGGGGTTTGTGCGGCGGGGGGAGCACGGTCTTGCCAGCTTGCCAGCATCCGTGGGGTGATGGCACAGGGGTATTGGAGTGCTGCAGTGCTCCCCGGGCGTGCTTTCTGCAGAAGGATTAAAGTCCTTTCTCGTTCTTAACTGAAGGTAAACTGCCCTGTTACCAATGGCAAATTGTGTGCTGGGAAGCACGTGCCTGTTTGCCTTTCTCCTGAGTCCGCCTGTAACTTTTTGTGGGTTTTGTTTTTTTTTTTTTATTTCTAACATCCTCATGATTTTCTGAGCTTCCCCTCCGGGCCAGGAATTTCTTCTAACAATCCATGTTACACAGCAAGCTTTCATCACGGTGCACATGAAACATGCCATAAGGGTCAGTCTTAAATGTGCAGGTTTGTGGCTCTGTGAGATCCCTGTGGCAGATTGATTTTATCAAGGAGGTTGGTGTTGGGGCCACGAGATGCGGATGCATCAGGGAATCCCTCAGCAACGCAAAATGCTGCTTTCTGCCTGAAAGCCTCTCCCCGGCTTCATCTCACCCTACAGAATTTTCCAAGCTGGATCAGCTGAATTTTTTTAACAGAAGCCTCGGTACAGCAATGATACCCCGTCTGTCTTAGCTGAGCAATTAGGTTTATTCACATTTAAGCACAAACACATGGTTTTTAAAGGAGGCCTGAACAGTTTAAACAGAAGACATAATCATATAAATTACAGCATAAGGACTTTTGGTGCTAAATTCATCCGAGACCTAATTCACACATTTTACAGCATGCGTTTGGCAGGTCTAATATCTCTTAAGGAAATGGTGAAGCTTCTTCTTGGGGTGGCAGTTAACAAAGCAAAACTATCTTATTAGGAATTCAATTAAAGCTAGCACAGGCTTACTGGACCTCTTCCAGTAAATATATATCAAGCTGAACCAGTAGACATCTGTCCTCCTTTTTTTTTTTTTTTGTTTTCCAAGCTGTGGTCAAGAGATGGAGAGGAGAAGACGGGAGGAAGAGGAGGGACTATAGCTCACTTCCAGCCCACCATGCAGTGCAGGACACAAGGGTTATTCTCTTTTTTCACGTCTGATCACTTTTGCAAGTGGGGCAAAACTGGGTCTGCCTAACTCCCTTCCCTTGCCAAAAAAACATAATCCCAAATCACATGAAGGCTCACAAATGAGGTGCCCACTGCCACCTTCCTGGGGAGACCCTGGCCCGGGCAGGATGAAAGCCCATGCACTGACAAGCACTCACTGGTTGCTGGTTTAGGAAAAAGTCCAGGCTGCCTTTCCTGGGTTCAGTTTGGAGAATAAGATAAGATCAAAACACCCTTTCCACCCAGAAGGCTCAGACCTTGGGAACGACTAGGAGACATCAGGGATCTAATGGCCTCTTTGAAACCCTCTGTTAGGAATAGGTCTTAATAGTCATTGTTGCTTATTTAACATTTTTATGGGAACAGTACTAAAAGCCTTCCTGTTCTGTTCGCACACTCTTCCAGCAAGGTCCTCCTCTCTCCAGGTCCTGATGCTGCTTCACATGATCTGGTGGCTCATTTTCAGAGGAGTAAGGCTGATTTTTTTTTTCCCCTTCCTAAGGGAAAACCCTTCTTTTTACTAAATGCTGAGAGCCTCAGACTCAAAGCATACAAAAAGTTCAAAGGGAGATCCTCTGTTTTATCAATCAATGCCCCAATTAAAACCCTGCTGTAATGCAGGAGGAGAAGCACACCCTGAAGAGCTACTAGAGCCCCACCTTGCACACCCATCCACATGCACGCAGAGAAAATACAATTGCCAGCTGTGCCAGGAGGTCAAGGAGAACCTAACAAAGAGCCCAGCTGAGGGAGTGCTTGCTGGAGAAGAGTCTCTTTGATGCTTAGCTGGCTTCTTTTGCTGGAAGAAAAACAAGGACATGGCAAGAGCTGTCCCTGACAGCACAGTAGCTGTGCCCCGACATGGGCTGGGTGGACCGGCTGCTGTCGGTGAGTGTGGGTTGGAAATGGTTAAAGAGACGGGTATGAGAGTAAGGGCTGCCTTGCTTTGATTTATCGGCTGGCTGAGTTAATTTGTTATTTGTGTGTGATTAGTTGTTGCTGAGTGGTCATCTTCTACAACTACAAATCTAATTAAACTGCCTAGAGGTTTTTTTCCTGACAAATATTTTTACTGTTTTAATTCTTGAGAACTTAATATTAATTAGCGTGACACTGCTAGTATCCTGCTGGAGGACTTCTTGTCCAAGAAGTAAACCAGAAGCTATGGTGTATAGTACTTTCCAAGTCACTAGAGCAACCCACGGAGATGTCTGATGGGATTGTCAGCAAGCAAGGAGCTGCAAGGTTTCTCGGAGCCAGATGAGGATCTGGCCCAGTGCATTTTTCACGGCATGACACTTTATTTTGATCAGCTTTTTCTCCCCCTTCCTAATCTTCTGTGAAGCTGGATGCAGGGGGGAAGCTAACTGGAATACCTGCCTTCCTCGACCAGCAGCTGTAATTCCCTGATTATATGTCGAGCTCGCTTTGTGCTTGGGATTGTGGTGACGTTCCCTTACATGTTCATGGCCTCATCAAACTATTCCTACAGCTCTACGGCAAGACATAAATTCTGGAGATTTCAGGCTTGGAGATTTCAAAGTCATGCTGGACCACATGGAAATGATTCTCAAGCTACAGCTATAAAAATAATTATATTGCTGGG
>NW_010399264.1:17460-23574 GCF_000710305.1 Buceros rhinoceros silvestris | reverse complement strand
AGTAACAAGAAATGTCCCCAGAAGAGATTTCAGCAGTGGTTACAGGATCTGTCCCAGGTCTGTAAGAGGCTGCTCTGATCTCCAAGGCTAATTTATCACTGCTACCTATAACTCCATGAAATATGCCCCGAAAAGCGCTGACGGAAGGAATGTGAAGGGAGGTTGCAAAGCAGAAGCGCGGCAATCTTCCCCTTTGTTTTAATGAAGGTGCTTCGTACGTTCTCAAAATAAGAGCTACTCTGCGCAGATGACGGTGTGAGGATGACTAATTTGGAGACGAATTAGGTTTACTTAGCTGAAATGTATGTCTTGACTGTTTCCTTAATGACCCTTCAACGCACATCTCTCCCGATAGGTCTTTTACCGCAGTCCAAGCTCCAGCAGATTAAGTAATAGCAGGCTTTTGCTTCTCTTCTAAGCGGTCCTTCAGTTTTGATCCAACTTTTTCCCTCCATCATGTGTGTCTCTAACTCTTTATGATTGGTAATTACTTTATACACACCTAGCCCATGGCAGATTTCTATTTTGCACGTCTCCTTCTCCGGCACGTTTTCCTTGCACTGTCTCTATCAAAGGTCTCTGAGTCTGAGTGTTTCCTGGTTGTCTGCAACGTATTTGGTGTCTGCTGTGTAACAGATTTATTCTTTCCCAAGAAAAGACACGAACGTAAACAGGAGATCCAAAAGGCATTCTGCTGGGCTTTTAAATGCACTACGATGCAACCCCCCTGCTACAAGCCTATTAATGTAAATACCAAACTTTACAATCCTTCCTGTCAAGGAAACATATTTACATTTTTCTAAGGATGCATATAAAAAAACAGGGCTTTTGGGACAAAAAGGGCTTAGTTCCAGTGTCGCCACACCCCCAGTTAACAGTACTGCTCTCATATACTATAGAATTAGGTTGTTCCAAGGGCCAGCAAAGATAACATCTGTTTGCTTCTTTAAGGACAAAATGAAATAGGATGCTAGTGTTTTATACTGGAAGCAGCCCTGAAAGTCTGACGGGGCGATGGTGAGAGGGCTGGGTATCACACGCACACGTTGCATGCAACCTCCAGCACAGAAAGAGATGGGAAAGGAATTATTATCTCCCCAGCCCAGTGGAGGCAAAGGGCTCATCCCAAGCCCTGCCATCGCAAGTGGGAAGAAGGGGATTGCAGACAGGCTGGTCTTACTGGACTACGTCATCCCTTACACTTTGCTGATGCTTCTGACATCCGTTAGACAGGATATTTTTCTACTAAATAGAATAACAGGATACATTTTCTTCTCTCCTGAATTTTTTTTTTCGGTTTAATGTATCTTGAACATTTAGAAGGAAAAAATAGAAAGGTGGCAGCAAGGGAAGGGGCACAGGTGCTGGCGATGAGGATGGGGAGGTTTGGAGGAGGAAGGCTCAGCTCCGCATGTCTGCTGAAACATCTTATTGCACTAATTGAAGTACAAAGCTGTGCCTGTTTCTCTTGAAACTACAGGAGTAAGTTGTCGGCAATTATGCGGAGCAGAACAGGAAAACCTCTTGTGGCCAGAGGAGTGAGCAGCAGTGACCTGCTGGTGTTCGCAGAGGCCAGGTGGCATTTTACCAGTTCCAAAGGCTCTGATTTTCAAATCAAAAGCTTCTCTGATTTTTTTTGCAGCTGAAGGGGAACGACAGTTCCTCCAAGGAGAAAAGCCTTTCTTTGTCTATCTCTCCCCAAAGCCCAGGGAAAAGCAAGAACACCACGGCAATCCAGCCCAAACAGCGCTCACCCCTTCGTGCTCACCCAACGTTGGTGGTGCTCGCTACTCCCAAGGAAAGGCAGGAGCTGATCCCAAATTCAGCTAGTTGTCTCACAGGGCGTTTTGGCCATCAAAACTGCACAGAGTGCTCCTCTGTTATGCACAAAAGCTCCTTTGGCTAGGACAGGCCCGTGCGGAAGCCCCTGTCATGCCACCCAGCTAAGTCTGCCCATTTTAGAGGGCTTCTCAAGGATCTTGGGGGGGTTTTTTTTGTTTTTTTTTTTTTCTGGCAGACGTAATTTTTGTCGCCATAAACGATAGAATTTGACACCGCACCACACCAGGCCATTTGTCAACAATGTTTTCAACAGTTCAACCGCACGCGTGTGCAAGCACACACAGGCACAGAAAAGAGAGACAAGGGGGGAAAGTCTGGGGGCTCAGAGAAAGGCGACCTTCCTCTATCAGGCTGGTAAACACGGAGCAAAAAGCCACCTCTAACACCAGGCTGGAAGGTGGGTTATGGCAAAGACGCCGAATACCGATTCACTCCCAAGCAAACCGAAAATGTGTCAGGGTTTGGCTCTACATCATGGTTTTTCGTGCGGTCCGAAAAGTCGCTTGCAATTTCTTTTGGGTAGGGACAACCTGTGCGTCTACATATAAAATCCACCTCATCAGAGCAATGATAGTAATAATTCAACTGACGGTGATTTTTAAATACGGTTTAAAAAAAAGCAGGTTTCGCTGCTAAAGTACTGTGTGATAGAAAGGAATGGTGGTATATTAGATAACAGTTTTTAAAACATCTTTGGCTAATGGCAGCACATCATTTGTGAAACAACAGAATAAATGCATTGTTCCATCCCAGCACTTTACTATTCAGCCAATCTAAACTGCTGAAGAAATATGTGTTTGGGACATTTTACATCTGTTTTTGACAAGAAGCCCGAGTTTTTGCTTGTGGTGGTTTTTTCTTTTTTTTTTTTTGAATCTACTTGCTGCAGCTTTTTTAGCCAGATTTGCATGGGAAAAGGCATTCTGTTTTATAAACGGAGGGTTTATTCTTTTAAAAAACAATTCAGCTTCAGCTTTTGGCAGCTGAAATCAGGGCACAGCGTGCAGAAAATAGTAACACCAGCAATAGCCGTAAACCCCACGACAGCAGCGTTACCTATTTAAACAAAACTAAACAACAGACAGCTCGTACGGTGGGTAGAATAACCAATTTTTGAACAGCTTCACTTTTGAGGGGGTTCCTAGAAGAGCGCGTGGAAACCTGAACTGCCACACCAAAATGCAAACTGTTTCAGGATGCAAGTGAAACATTTACTTGAAGTGGTCTCTAAAATGGTTTTAAGTTCACGTTTTACACTGCTAGTAAAACACTTTTTGGCTTTTTCAAACAAGGTACTGCAGTTGGAACAAGGTTGTTTTTTTTTTTTTAAAACGGGCCATTTATTGCTGCTAAAGCAAAGATGGATTTGCCTCTTTAAAAAAGCCTGGCCGATGGGCTGGCATAAAGTTTCTTTCCGTCTTCAAGGAGCCGATTCTCTGCATGATGAAATTATTTCATTTTACATCACGTGCGACATTACGGGGAGGGGGGCAAATTTCCCTTTAGAGTGTTTGCTTGGCGAAATGGGTTCGCGGGCTCTGCTTTATGTACTAAGTCACAGAGAACCACCAGCCGTATGCAAACTCTGACTGACACAACGCAGATCTGCTCTGCTTAATTAGCTTGAGATGAGGGTGTTATTAAGGGCCTCTTTTTTTCTCCTTTCTTACATTTTATTTCTCCCTCCCTGAATATTACAAAGGCAACTTAAGAGGAAGTAGTTTTTTGCTAATGGAAAATAATGAGGAAGGGTTTAGTGATGAGAGTAAATAAGAAACATCTAACACCAGCCTTTACTGGCACTTTGGGGAAGGGAAACCGAACGAATACAAAAATTTGGCAAAGTTTCTTCTATCTTTATTTGCTTTTTATTGTGTGAGGGGGAAGGGGCACAGCCCAGGGTTGCAGCCGACATCTGCTGCTCGTTTCTTTTAAGAGAAACGCAACCTGGGGCGAACTCATCGCCGAACTCCAACGGGGTCCTGCAGACCCCCTGGTTCCCCCCGGCTGGGAGAGGATGCAGCTGCCCCAGGAGCCGATGGCTCGGCAGTGGGGTTTTGGGCGCAGGCGCGCGTGGAGTGGGACAGCAGCTGGTTTGGATCCCCTTGTCAGCCTGTTTTACTGATCGCCTTTTCCTCTCTTAAAACCTTTTCCTGAAGCAGCGCTTTCTAACAAATCTCATGCAGTGATGGTTTCCCCGCTGTACCTCATCAGCCAGCTTTCAATGCCAGTCTCCCCTCAGCTCCCCAATCCCCGCAGAGCAGAAACATGCTGGTTGTTAGGTTTTTGTTTTTTAAAACGGGGCATATCTCATTATTGCCTGCCTGGAAATTCCTTAATTTGAATTTTTGCAGGCACGGGGATGCGGGAGGGAGCCAGACACATCAATGCTGCCCATCTCACCTCTGGGTCAGTGGCCCCAAATCCCTCACCCACCAGCCTCCACATGCCCCACCAAGTCATGTCACTTCTCCCTGGGCAGTACTGAGCCCCACCGAAAAGACAGGCCAGCAAAGGGAACCACATCCCGCAGCCAGACAGACACAAAGCATCATCCAGGACAAGAGAAATCAGTACCTACCCTTTTGGCTGCTGGGCTCGCCTGGCCCAGGCGGTGGCTAGTGGGAGGCCGACATGGACCACGCTCCCTCCATCCTCCATACAGAGAAGGCATAACTCAGCCTCTCATGAGCCACGTAACTACAGCTCGTCATCTTACTGTCCATCTCGTCGCTTTGTAGCACCTGGTAGAGGAAGTCTATATACCGCGCCGCCAGCTTGAGGGTCTGGATTTTACTGAGTTTGTCAGAGGGCAAAGTGGGGATGATTTTCCTCAAAGCTGCAAAAGCTTCATTGAGCGACTGAGTCCTCTGCCTCTCTCTGACATTGGCCAGGATCCTCTGGCTCTGCAGTTCTTCATAAGATTGGGAGCTGGGACTGGACTTTTTCCCCCTCTTCCCTGGGTTGGGGCTGCCATCTTCACTGGACTTCTTACTGTATCTTCTCTTCCTGCCAAATCTCTTTGGCTGCCTTTCCAGCTCCTCTTCACTGGTCCCCAAGCTATCCACAGGGGAAACAGGAGAACTGGAGCTTTCTTCCATGCTTTCTGCAAGAAGGGGAGGGGAAGAGACTTTCCCCCCCTCCTTATGTTATGTGAGTGTGTGTCTTAAATGTGCTTTAAATTCCTGAGACAGATCCTTTGGAAAAACAGGAGGGCTTTTTTTTTTTTTTTTCTTTTTTTTAAAACTTTTCTTTGTTCCTTAAGCATCCCTTGATCTGGTAAGATAGAATTTGTTCTTACATCTTTGTCTGATTCTGTAAAATTTTTTTTTTTCTTTTTTTTTTTTTTTTGCTGACCAAACGTTTTCCAGGTTGCTTGAAGGGCTCTTATTTCAAGGACCGGGGTTGTGCAAAAAATTGAGGTCTTGGAGAGAGGAAGTTATTCTAACTTTTTGGAAACTTTAGCTGAGCTCAGTTGCTAAATAGTTGTCAGAAGTGAGGGAGGTGCGGGGCTCCTCTCTGATTGGCCGGCCAGGTCAGTGGGAGGAAAGCTTTTCCCCTGCTAAACTTTCACAGTTTTATGTTACACTTAACTAAAATCTTGGGAATGCACCTCGAATAAAAGATAGCTGGCGACCACCACTGCCACCACCCTCCTGCAACCCCCTAGATGCTGAATTTGCAGGACCCACCCAGGGTAACCCCCCTGCCAGGGATTTTTGGGGTGCTGGTCTGCTTGCTAAGCACATGCAGGCTGCCTCCCAGCCCCTGCTGCTGTGAGTCTCACTCCCAGCTCCACGGCCAGGCTGCAGTGGTACCTTGCCCGAATTGGGGCGCGGGGCATGTGAGCCCATACACACCCAAGAAGGTGCTCCATTTTTTTGCAAAATTGTGCCCTTCTTTTCACCCCTCGGTGCTGGGGTTCTTGCAAACCTCCTGCTGCCCCTTTGTGAGGCGCACCCTGCTCCCCAAACCTGCTGCCCTGCAAAGATGGCTGGAGACCTACCTCCCAGTCCCACGGGGTGACCTTGTGGTGGCAGAAGTCACCTGGCGTACACCAAGCTGTGGGAAGGGTGGAGGTTTGGGGGCAGCTGGGGGAAGCCCCTTTGAACCATCTACTTGTGGGGGGTCATGGAAGGACATTCCTGGACTAACTCAGTGGACCCCAAAATATGGGTTATCTAGAAAGCAGCTGATATTTTGTAGAAAACCTCACAGAGTACCCCGAGAGGCGATGCTGGCCACGCAGCCCATCTACCTGCCATTTCTTCC
>NW_010399264.1:16318-17298 GCF_000710305.1 Buceros rhinoceros silvestris | reverse complement strand
CTCCCCCCCTTTAAATACTAAATAATACTTTGTGGGGAAGCAAGAGCCGAGGTAGGCAGGAGGATACCTTTTCCTTCAGAATATTCTGCTGTTGAAATCGTGGTATCCCAGCACATAAAAACTGTGGTAGCAGCTTTGGGGTTTCTGATGCGTCAAACAGAAGACAATGGATCTCTTTTTCCCCTCCATCACACCAGGGAAAATGTGGGAAAACTCTGCTTGCTTCTGTGGAGCTAAGGCAGAGCAAAATCAGATTTGGAACTCTGATTTCACTTACAGCCCAAATTGCAGGAACAGATGCATTCCTGAGCAGCAAAGATCATGTTTTCAGTACAGAGCAGGAAAATAAAATAAAACAATAATAATAAAAATAAGTAAGACAAAAGAAACTTGTAAAATGTAGATGTTGTATCAGAAGAATTAATTTGAAGTGGATTTCTTTGCAAAGTTTTCCAGTAGGTATCAACACTCATTAATGGAAAAAATAATGTCTGGTTTGATTGGAAAGTGTTCCTTGGTAGGAGAAGGAATTTTGGCTTGCCTGGGGCTGACTCCACTACTGGTAGGTAATGTTTATAGTGGAAAGGCTTCCCCAGGCAGCCCCTTGGGAGAGCCTGTATTTGCTTTCAAAAGGAAAGGTTTTCAGGTGCAGCACAGAAGTCGGAAAGCAAGGCAGTTCTGCAAATAGGTTTTTAATCCAATTTAAGACCCCAGCAAGTCAGACAGGACGGGTGCCTCCCCCACTCTCACCCCAAAGCCAGGTTTCCAGAAGGGCTTGGGGCCAGCAGCTGGGGCAGAGGGGTTTGGCAACTGCTCTACATCTGCAACCTGGAGATCCGTGAGTACAGCGAGCTGGGATGGTGTCTACCAGCCCTGCGGACCCAAAGGCATATGCAATCCTTGGATGCAACAGGGCAAGCCACATTTATAGCGGGGGAACCTGAGTAACAGCATCTTGCCTGTCTCGTAAGCAAAATAAA
>NW_010399264.1:13720-16185 GCF_000710305.1 Buceros rhinoceros silvestris | reverse complement strand
CGCTCTTGATAGTGGCGCTAATGTGAAACTACACCTGGGAGGGCAAAACACCCCCGTAAGGGGAATTTTCTTTGTGCTTGAGGTATTTAGAAGTTTCCTCTTCTTGGGGAGATGCAACATGTGGGATCATTCCCAAGTATTAAGAGAAACCGCCACCAAAGACCAGAGGGGCACCGCTGCTTTCCAGCTGCAAAGAGCATCGTTTTCCCAGCAAACAGGTTCCCTGCTAACGGCACAGGCTCTTCCAAGCTTGCACCGCATTTATGTAAGCTGCCATGGATTTGCAGCAATGAGTGGAGTGTGGGAGGGCAGTTGGACTGCAGGGCTGAGCACCTGGAGTGCACTGTCTAAAGGTGTTATAGTTGTCTGCAAAAGGCTGCTCGGGGAGGGAGCAGGGCTTCTTTTTGGGCTGGGTTTGAGAGCACCAGGAGCAAAAGGAGCAGACCTGAGCTTGCAAGAATGAGCAGAACTGCTCGGTGCTGCCTATCCTCTCCGCCTGCCCTGCTGAGAAGTGATAATTACTTATTACGGATCTTTCTTTTGCCTTGCCGTGGCCACCAAAGGTAGGACTCGATTTCCCAGGGAGTGAGGTGTTTCCATGGGGTGGGACTTGGTGCTTCCAGGGATTGGGGACAGTGGGACTTTGGGGGCAGACTTTGTGGATGTATCTCAAAATGCCCTGTTCTTGGCTGGCACAGGGATTTGCCTTTGTGATAACCACCGGACCCATCCCATGCAAGCGCAGCAGGACACATGCAGCTCCTGGGCATCACGCTGGAGCTGTGGTGGCAAAAGGATGTGGCCATATGGCATAGTCCTGGTCCAGCCAAGCAGCTGCCGCCCCTCATGCTTTTGGCCATGCCTCTCCAAGCTGCACAGTGCAGAGCAGGAGCGGGCTCCCACGGCAGAGCAACCCCTCAGTCCTCCACACGCCACGGCTATACTAAATAAATAAATGAACAGCCCCAGACCCCTGCCTGGCTTCCGCGAATGAGCCTGATGGAGTGTTTGCACGACAAAGCAAGGCAGGATTTCTCCCTAAGGGGACTGTAGATGTGTGTAACCTCTAAATGTGCAAAGCTTTTTACTATCAGGCAGGCTTCATTAGGGGAAATTTATGGTGAAACTCGGCTGTGTCATAATTACGAAGTCTACAAGCCCAGCTCCGATGAGCATCGCTCCAGAGCTGCTGTATCTGCGTGTGCTCTTTATGGCTGCTGAGTCCCCTAGCAGTATTTAGTGCCAGCGAGCAGTACAGTGTTGACAATACTGCAGCTATCCTCCCCTGGAGCAGACCAAAGGCACGGTCTACGTGTGTGCAGACCCGGGTGAAATGTGATCTGGCTCTCCTGAAAGAAGAGGGAGTTTGGAGACGCTTGTGAGGGAGGCGTGTGGTAGAAAGGTACTGCTGGCAAAGAAGGATGGGGTGGGTGAATCCTTCCTGCTACCACAGCCGGCTGGGAAAGAGGTTATGAAAGAAAAACTGCAATATGAAAAATAGTTTTGGTGAAAGTTTAATGCCCTGTTTAAACGTGACATCCGCTGTGATGCTGCTGGTGTCCCACTGCCATTACCGGGCTCCTAAAATTTCTCGTCGGAGGGAAACAAAGAACACAGACTGGACTTTGGGAGCAGTGCTTATTCTCCTTAAGGAGTCTCTGGTCCAGTTGCTCCCTTGGCAGGGCTTGGCCAGCAGATCACCCTTCAGCCTCTCTGTGCTGTGGGAGGAGGACATTTGGATTTCTTCCTCCCATCACCCGTCCCTCTACCTGCAGTAGGAAGTGGGGAAATGCTGGGTGCCCTGGCAATAAAGGTGATACCATTTCAACAGGCTCTGACTCCCCTTCCAGATCCCCTCTGTTCAGGTTGCTGCCAGGGACGTGTAATTTTGGAGCAAACTGAAAGAAGAAAGATGTTGTGCTTGCTGCCTTCCTCCTCCTTGCTACCTACTACTATAGAGAAAGCATCATTTCTCCTTTCAGAAATGTCTGTGTTGCAAATTGCCTCCAGTGTAGAATGGCCTCTACTATAGCCAGGTCTAATGAAGCCGTTCATTTTTTTTTCCCCTTACCTTCGGTGCAGTTTAGTGGATAATTCCTTAGTTCTTGTGCAGCAAAAGTTAAATGTGATCTGGTGTGTCTGTCTTACACACGCTGTCTTTGCAAAGGCAGTCGTGTTTTGCCTTGCACTTCTGCTTTGTGGGCTTTGTTTCCTTATTCCTCGTGTTGCACCGCAGCAGCAGCCAGACGTGGCAGGCGGATGTTTCCCAAGGCATTCACCCTGCAGTGACAAGTTTATAATCAAAAGCAAAGGAGCAGCGAGTGAGCAGCACTGATAAGAGGCAGGAGGTAAGGAGAGCGAGGCTTTAGGGATAAGACGGTTGGAGCGGAGCAGAGTTTCAAAGTAATTGGATACGCTAACGTCGGAGTTTTGTGCAGGAATGTACATCTGTTTCTGAACTGTTA
>NW_010399264.1:8629-13606 GCF_000710305.1 Buceros rhinoceros silvestris | reverse complement strand
GGATGTGCCCGCTCTGCCTTTCTGCTTCCTCAGTTATAAACCCTTAGAACAGCAGACACAAGCAAAGGAGAGGCTGACCCGATGACAGCAAGTCCTATTGCTCGCTAATCCTGCCAATAAATGCAGTCAAGATCAAGGCGTGCTTTTGATTTGCAAAGCATTGCTGGGGCAGCTGGGTGTACTGATGCCCGCCCCACGGGGAGCAAGGTGGCAGCTTCTTCCCGTGCATGGTTTGATGGCTCTGTCTGGCTTCCTCAGCTTTGTGCTTGAGGAGGTATAATATACTGATGTTTTTAGGGAAGACTTTACAAGAGAATGACAGAAAAGATAAAAGGAAAAGACTTAGAGATTTTCGCAGTGGGCATCTCTTTCTCCCGAGAGAGACCCACAGGCCCTTTGTTCATCTCCTTTATGAAGGTGGCAGCTCCATCCAAGCTTTGACCAAGAAAGGTGTGAATCACAAGGGCTGTTTTCCCAGAGCTTGTTTTATTTGCTGTGTATAACATCAGGACAAACTATCTACAGTATAATAATGACAAATGCAAATCATAATTAGTTTTCCAAATATCTTATGGAGAATCAGATTGTTAAAATGCATTGCAGTTCACAGCTTTTCTACTCAAGGCCTGGCTTCTGGAAAGCACTGGAACAGGCCTTGGAGAAGGAAGGTGCATCCAGGTCCCACTAATGTCTGTGGGATGTAGGCAGGTGTTTTAAATTACATAAATGCTAAATAGAGGTCTGAATTTCTGACCTAAACCCCTTCTGAAAA
Source organism: Buceros rhinoceros silvestris (assembly GCF_000710305.1). Classification (NCBI taxonomy): domain Eukaryota; kingdom Metazoa; phylum Chordata; class Aves; order Bucerotiformes; family Bucerotidae; genus Buceros; species Buceros rhinoceros. The sequence continues at coordinate 12,834 of NW_010399264.1, read as the reverse complement.
AAGAAAAGAGGTTTTCATCGGCATCAACAGGTTTAGGATCAGGGTCTCAAACATTAAACTGTTGGAGGACCAGTTCACATCTTCTGGTCATCCAAGCTTCCTTGTCAATGGGTCAAGGGTAATGTAGACCAGACACAGTTCTGCCAAAAAATCTGGCTGCGGGGATTAGAAATCCATTTAATTTCTCATGTTGGTAGTGTTGGGAAGATAGCGTGTGTCCTGCTGTAGGAAGAAACCAAAAGTCAGTGGCGTTGCAATTGCTGATTCTATTTTTAATGAGAGCATAGAGCAAAAAGAAGAACTGGCATTTGGAGGAGTAAGAAGTAGTAGCTATCATAATTCCAAAAATAACATTTCTATTTTAGATCATTTACCCAAGGCTACCACTAATTGCAGATCTGAGTGGAATGTCTCCCTGGGAATCCACGAGGAAGACAGATTTTTTTTTTTTTCCTCCTTTTGGAAGGTGAAATATTAATTGCGGGTGCAGCAGTAGTAACTGTAGCTGAAAACCTGGGCTATGGAAGATGAAAATATTGTTTCCTCAACTGGAAAATCAAAGCATGTAAAATATTTAGTTCTCCTTGCCTTTTCCTCCCCCATCTCCAGCCTCATTAAAGTGGGAATGAAGAGCTTCCTACCAACATTAAGGAGAATCCTAAACCATCCTGCCTGTTCCAGCTGAGGTGCCAAGGCTTGCTTGTGAGATCAGTCTTTGGTTGACTTCAGCAGTGCAAGTGCAGACAGCGGTCTGGGAAGGATCTGACCAGGCTGACACTAGTGTAGGAAGACTGATCTCACGTCCTTGTCCAGGCCATGAAGAGAGAGACTTATCTTTTTTGCGTCCTCCTAGTGAATCCTCTCCCTGTGGATCACAAAACAGATCTGCAGAACTTGATGGCCTCAGGTCAGTTCTTTGTTGTTATCTTGACTCTGTGAAGCCCCAGAAACAATGTAAGGAAGGCAACAATCCCATAAAGTAGATTTAAGGCTTGTAACTCACTTGGCTTAGCTGCCTTCCACAGCCTCCTCTGAAGGGCTTGGCAGGATCCCAGGGTGAAAACTGCTCCTGCTGTGCACAGGTTGCCTTCGCAAATACCATGCTCCTTTGTCCATCTCCTGTTTTGGATTAAACCACTGGCTGTGACTGTAAGCACAGTAGTCTGTGGTTCAATTACTCTTTTTACACATCTTGAAAGTCGTAGTCACTGTGAATTCAAATGGCTGGAAAGCCCACCTAGGAAAAGTACAAAGTACTGTTGCTTGTGTTCCTTCATTTCAGTATTTTTGGGGAGTAATCAGGAGCCTAGAAGTAAATCAGCCTTGTAGTTACCTATGTTTTGAGGTGAAAAGGTAGCAACAAGGTACTGGAAAGCAATGCCCTGATGTAATTATACCACCATTGATATAAATAGTTTTCCCTATGGGTGCACGTAAGAATCTTTCTCAAAGCATATTACAAATCAATCAGCTTTAGCCATCTACATTCAAACCATTTCACACACGATGTCAGGGGGACACGTGGCACCGGTGACGTGTCTCCTTATTGCTGGCCAGAGGAGATTGAGAATTGCACAGACGCCAGCTGAAAAATTGCATGATGTGTGCAAAGGCAGATCCAGAAGCAGCTTTGTTTGCCTGAGTGGATCACTCAACAGATACGCACACAGAGAGAAGGGATTCGTTACCCTGAACCTCAGCCAACTAAATTTTAACTGTTGAGGATATGTCCAGAATTTAACCACCAAGGTACGGCATTTTTCAGTTCAGATGTTAGGTAGAGGGGAAGCCAAAACAATGACCTAAGACACTGATAACTACAAGATAGCTCTGCCCAGAGAAGGGAAACCCCTCCCAGGATCTGGGTGCATCTGCTGCTGGCTCCAGAACAGCCCCAGGAACTGCTGAGCTGGAGCCTACTAGGGTTTTTGGAGTTGTCAGAATTTGCAAAAATCACTATTTGAATGCCAGGGCAAAACAAGGGGGAACTTATTAAAGTTTATGAAATGAGAAAAACTGAAAGAAGAAGATGGGGTCAGTTAAAATAAACCATTTGTAGTCTCTTTGGCCAGCTGTGAACTTTACCTTGGCTTTGGCTGATATCTGAGTTTGCACATCCTGGAGCCCTCCCTTGCTCAGATAAAAATGGACAACATCTGTCCTCGTCTCTGTCCACAGCACTATAATTCTTCAGTCCTTTCTTCCAGGGTTTAAGCCATAGTTGAGGTCATGTACCATATCGCGTATGTCTTCTGGTTAAGGGAGATTGGACAGCTCATTAGCAGCACTTGTTGATGGGCTGGATGGGTTGCTGGTGAGTGACAGGTCAGCCACCATGTTTCCCAGCGGTGAAAAGACCTGCGTTTGAAGTATTACCACTCCCCACCAACCTGGTGGCGTGATCCTAGAGATGGAATATTGGTTTCCTGTACCAGGAATGTACAGGGTCATTGTCACTATTGGGCCAACTCAATCAATATCCCCTGATATTGATCTACTTAATACAGGGAGCTACACCTTCTGCCTCAAATACTGTAGAGCTCATTATGAACCAAATCCCAGCTGTACTCCCATACCTTGATGGAAAAAAACAAATGCATGTAATCTGTTTTCCTTTTTGTGGAAACGTTGCTCAAAAATCATAACCACTCTTCCTCTCTTATCTGTCCTTTTTTACCACATTTGAACTTCTAATGAAGTTCTTTCCCAGCAGCGTTTCTCCATGCTCTCTGTGGGCCTTTAGACATTACTGATGTTCCCACAGCAGCAGGACAAAAAAAACGGCATCCCAGCCTCCAGCCTGCTTATTGCTTTTTGTTTGGAGAATATGGGACTAACCCATAGCCCCAGAGGAGTTGTGGCTCACACTGTTTGAAAATTGATGGTTTAGTATGTCAGCAGGAGGGTGGAATCTGGTGGTGATCCCTCGGATATCAACTGAAAAGTGAATTGGTTTAGGTCTGTTGTGTCTTGTTTTTATATATTTAAATGGCCTAGAAGAGGGAAGAAGTATTGCCTTGGAAAACTCACTGGGAGAATGGTGAACTTCTCACCAAGCAGGTAAAGAAAAAACTGACAGAATTAGCTATTGAGGAGAAAATACTTATTTTCTAAATAGAACATACTTTGCAAAACATGCCAAAATTCTTAGGAAAAATACTTTTTTGGGGTGGTTTTTTTGTTTGTTTTTTTGTTTTTTTTTTGAGAATCAGTGCCCTAACTCTGACTCCTTTACCTCCGTGTGTTGTAATTTAGGCTTACTTGTGTGTCCAGGTACTTAAGCTGCCTGTTGCCCCTGCTCTGGACATCCCTGATAGACCATGTCAGCTGAGCAAGAGGGGGCTTGTGATGTCTTGGGTTCCTTGAATACGGGTAGAGTGGATACAGAAGGCCAGTGCCTCCCTTTGAATTCTGCCACAGCAGTGGTCTGGTATCTTCTGATCAAATGGTTTGGTTAACAGCTGATTTGGTTTGACTTCGGTATTCAATTTGATGCTGAAAGGTTGAAATCTTCCATTTAAGAAAAAAAATGTATCACTGAGTAGCTACACTTACAACATCAGAAGGGACAGTCAGCCAGCCCTGCTCAGCTGAGAGAGGAAATTATTTTTCTTAGACTGATGAAAACTTCTGCTTTTTTTCTTTGTCTTTATCCACACCTGCTCAACTCAAGCACCTGAATAAACTTTGAGGAGAAAAGATAGCTTTGTTAAAAACTCAACTGGATCCCGAAAGATCGAGTTCCTCTTCTGGGACCTTGAGCAAATCCATGGGAAACCAGACTTGAAATTCTTAGTGAGATCTGGGGAGAAAAAAGTAGGAAAGGCCCATCATTTCTTTCCAAAACAATCAGGTGAAAAAGGCCCAGCCCAAGCAAACAAATTCTCATAATGTAGGATTGGTTGAATTTAAAGGAAGCCACCATAAAAATTCATAATTTAGTACCATTGGTTTTGGATTGTTGTTCCAGAAATATTAGGTGAAGTGGCTGTTTTCTGAAGAGTAACAACCTTTACCTGTGTAGACCGTATTGTCTATTGGGACATCATGAACCATAGCAAAAATCTTCTTGATGAAGATGGTTGTAAACACAGGACTGTATAGACACCAAAGGTGGTGTAAAGGAATGTGTGTGTAGTGGCTGAAGCACTGGAAATGAAGCCATCAGGGAAACAGCTGCACCCCTCAAAGGCAAAGGAAGAGCC
>NW_010399264.1:0-8499 GCF_000710305.1 Buceros rhinoceros silvestris | reverse complement strand
CAGCTGTGGATTTGTGTGTGTGGTGTCAGGGAAGATGCCTCTTCGGGTATTTTAAGCTCCCAAGCCTGCTGCATCCAGGAGTTAGGCTATCTTTCCCCCTTCCCTTGATGTCTTGCTCCATTGCATCCCCGGTGTTCTTCACTGGCAAAGGTGACTTGCTTCGTGTTTTCCAGAGCCTTGCTGTGTTGGATTTGGTTGGTGGACAGCAGTGCTCCAGCAGCACTGGGCTTGAGAAATACTTCTTTTGGTGAAGCTGTAATGTGTATTACAGGGCTGAATGAACCACTGCACTCTTCATGGCACAGCACATTTTGGTCTCTGTGGGAGAGAACAAGGTCCTATATGGTCGGCTTCAAACATATGTCATCGCATTGAAGTAAGGGGATGATGCATGTGTTCAACCTTCTCCAGGAGCACTCCAGTTCAGGAGGTGACATGGGCTTAAGGCTAAGGATATGGTCTAGCTTCCACATTCTCCAATCATTGAATTAAAACAATAACACTGCGTAGTACTCTCTTTGCCACGAGGATGAGTACCACAACCAGCAGTGGATTGAAAGTATTGCATTTTTGTGTATCTTAGGCGAAGCGAACTTGCATTTAATTGTTGAAGGAGGAGAGCCATAAAGCATACCTGTCCTCAGTCTGAACCTCCCCAGCTTTTTCATTATCAGTTGAGCTTTGCATTTTTTTTTTCTTCTGGCTTCAGTACTACTGTGATGTTTCATTTCCTTCTCTTTTGCGCTTTTGGCAAAGATAAAGTTTACTGTTGGTTCCACTATATTCTCTATCAGGTGACTCGGAGTCTGATCCACAACTTGCAAAGTCAGCAGAAAACTTTATGTTGCTCTCAGCAGGCTTTACAGCGACCTTTAATAATTCTGCCCTCCCCAAGGGAGCTGAAGTACGAATCCAGTAGGCATTTGTCGTGTCTCAGTCTCCTAAAGGGCCATATTTTTTGCAATATTTTTGTAGGCCTTTGATCTGTCACTGTTGCTTGATTGCGCTTTGAAGACTTAATAGCACCCCATATCCTGCACTTATTAAATTCAAATTCTCCAGTTGCATTTCCCTGGAAGATACATAAAAATAACACATGGAGGAAATATAACTGGAAGATCCTTTGTATAAACTGGCTTACATTTTGTATGTGGGGAAGACACTGAAACCATTGCTTTTGCACTCATGACAGAAACATCTGTATAATTTTGATATAGTGGAGTATATCTGAAAAAGCAATAATAGATCAGGGAGCTGTGTGCTGGCTTCAAAGGCTCAGTTTTCAGTATGCTGCTTGGCAGCCTTTCATTTAGAAAGAATTAGCACTGGAGGCACCTAGCTGTAGAAGATGCCATGGGCTCTGACCATAGACTTGTCTGGCGGGGTTTTAGTGCAGCTCTAACGTAGTTCTACCATCGTTTTGAGGTAGTTATTTCAGGTTTGGGATAAGGATGCTATGGGAAGTTCCCAGAACTGCTCAACTGATCCAAAAGGGAAGGGTAAAGCAGTGTGATAAGAGATTATCTGAAGGAGGATAGAGAATAGAGTGGGAGATGCAACTAATTTTGGGTGAAAATACTCTCACATCCAAGCTGGAGGACAGATGATCCCTTAATCACTGGAAGGACTGGGGAGGGAATCCCCAGTTTACAAGGTCTCTTTACCATCCCGCTCATGTAAAAGAGCTTCAGCTCAAGAGTGACATCCTGGGGACAGCACAGTGTCACGCTCTGTTTTCTGGGGTCTTCCCAGGAGGGAGGTGGGACATTTCTGATAAATTCCAGGAAAGCGACTTGATTTCCATGCAGAGACTTTTGCAAGCACTGAGCTACTCGCAGCCGTGTGAACAGTCTTTTTCTCAGACCTCACCTCTATAAAACTGTGTTCTCTGTTAAAAAGCTCTTCTCTTTGCCTAAGCAGGGGAAGAAGCCCAAGGAGAACAGGCAGGGCTTGGTAGCACCAAAAATAAAATGATTGACAAGCAGCCTTGGACAGAGTGATGGAAACACTTCCATTAACTCCGATTTGCCCTGGGGCAGCCTCACCTTGGGAACTGGAGATTTGGGTGGCTAATAAAGAGCCAAGGTCTCCAGTTCAACACCGCATTAGCACAAACGGCACTTTCCGAACCTTTGGCATGGTTGGTGAGACACATACCTTCTAGCTTACGAGGCAAAGCCTAAATTAAAAGCTAGAAATGTCAGCATATCACAGTGTGTTGTGCAACCAGAGCTCAGTGATATTTTGTAATTAGAGTTGCTCCCTGGTTTTTTTTTTCAGTGGGATGTGATTTTTTTATGGGAGCACATGCTGAAAAAACTGATTCAGAAAGAAAATAGGAAAAAAATTAGTTGTTTGAAAATAACTTGTTTTCAAGGAAGATGAGACCTTCCTAAAGGAACTTTTCACAAGCATGAGAAATTTTATTTGGGGAAAAGCAGAAGGCTATAATGCACCAGTGTTTACTGCGTGTATTGAAAAAATTAATCTCCAGCCTGACCTCACTGATACAACCGTTCTGGAAGACCCGACATGTGACTAGTCTTTCAATATGGTCTTCTTTCTCCATAGAAATATACTTCCATGCACAATGATGGAGGGAGGTTTTAACCGGAAATCTTTGCAAGGTGGTGTTGCCTGGTAAAGGTGCATAGAAATATAATGTGAAATTGAGGAGAAGTGTGAGACCCTGGAGGAAACGGCTTTTGTGTTCTTTCTTGTGATGATGGCAGCCTGCTAACAGCAGAGTGAGCTTGTTCAGTGACACTTTTGGATCACTCAACAAGTCAGATGTGCTCAGTCTGCCAATGCTGAAGAGCCACCTATCAACCACAATGCCCGCTGACCCTTCCTCCGAGCCCTTGGTCCCCAGATGTGGGCTCCATGCAGGAGCTTTCCGGCCCTGGCACCTCTCTGTGTGGCTGGAGACGGTGAACATAGAAGAATGCGGTGACTTTTTTTCTCCTGGTGCATCTTCCCAGCATCGCATCTCACAGCTGCTCTACGGGTTTACATCGCTGCAGCAGGAAGAGGCAGAAGCGGTCAGACAGCATTTCTTGCCATATGCGATGGGGTAAAACGTCCAGTGGATGTAGCAAGAGCAAAGTGAGGCCGGTGCAAACTGATTTAGAAACTTGCAAGTAAACATCTGTCCGGCACTGAGCACAGATGAATAACAAAATCAGACCAGAGCAGACATATGACAAAATCCTTCCATGTGGAGGAAAGGGGGAGGGGAACAGCAATCCAACGTGTACTAATATTTTCATTATAAGGCAAGGCCGTATCAGTAACACGCGCACGTGAAGCTATGGAAATGCGGGGTACATTGTTGTGCCATATGTTTTAAATATCATTAAGCAGGCCAGTTTTGATGTATATTTGATATTCTGGCTGTTGTCTCTAGCGCTGGACCAACTGATTCATATGGAATATGAATTGGCATTGAACTTCAGGCTGATCACTGACCCAAAGAGAGTTTTGCAAAACGCACATTTCAAACCTGAGAAATTATAGGCTAAGTCTTGCGCTGTGGGAGGAGGGCGATTGGTCGTACACTTGACCCAGATACAAATCTCTGGGGTTAAGAATAAAGATGCTGTTGGATAACGGGGACCAAAACATGTCACTGCTAGGATTTGTTTTCCTTTATTTTTGTTTTTGCTGGAAAATGCATCTCTGACAAAAATAATTATCATAATTTTTTGGAAGCTACACTTTTCAATATTTTTCCCCTCTGTTTCACAGCAAGGAGGAAGTAATGAAGTGTTGACACATCTACATCTTTACTTTGGAAATTAATGTAAAACTTCCACTTTCCTAGAGATTCCCCACTTTTTTTTCCCAGGTAATAATTGAATGTGGAAGAAATTTACTTCTTGTATTTTTATTTCTTACCTCTTAAAAAGAAGGGAAACCCACCCAAACCCTCATTTTGAAATACTCACATAAATATTTCCTAAGATTATAAGAAAACCAGAGAAATATTTCTGAGGACAAGTTCGTTCACTCCTTTGCTTTGCTCCTTTTTGCTTTTACTTTGAGAGGGTCTCACTGTCAGCAGAAAGGGGATAGAGCAGAGAAAATCAGGGTCTGGAGGATATGTATTTTTTAAAATTATATTATCAAGTAATTCTCTATTCTTTCCCATTTTCTTTTCCTTTCTGAGAAAAAGAAGGATGAAGGAATTGGTGAGAGGATTAGTGGGGAGCACCCATGCATGACAGATCTTCTCCCCTCTTATCCCCAGCTCTTGGCAAGGAAATTGAATTCGTGGCAAGTTTCAAATGAAAACACTGTGCTAGGGGAATTTTTTGGAGTGGGAAAAAAATCTGCTCTCATCTGGGCAGCCCTGGTGTTTCTTTGCAGGACGTGGGCTGGGACCCGAACATCTCGTAGGGCTCCTTCCTGTTCCCATGTCCGTGCCAGGAATCGGACTCTGCAGGAGGATTTCGGATGTGTCCTGGGAAGACGAGAGCCAGAGGGGGATGGAGCTCCCTCTCGCAGAGCCAGCCTGAATCTGCAGCCCCAGCATGCCCAAGAGCACGAAAGCTGGTTTTGTTGCTGGAGTGGCAGATACGTGCACGGGGGTCACAGCTGTTGACTCAGAAGGTGCTGTTTTTACAGACACTTTGCTGACTACAAAATCACTCGGAGAGTTTGTTTTTACCCTGTAAAACCCGAACGTAAAACGTGTTGTCTTTCCCCAAGAGAAATCTGTTTCATTTCCGATTTGCTTGTCTTTGGTACCATCAGTAAATGCAGGATTAGCTCATTGTTGAAGCCTAACACTTTGAGATATGAAGATTTGCTAGTTCCCCTCCCCTCCTCTCCTCTCCTCTCCACTCCTCTCCTCTCCTCTCCACTCCTCTCCTCTCCTCTCCACTCCTCTCCTCTCCTCTCCACTCCTCTCCTCTCCTCTCCACTCCTCTCCTCTCCTCTCCACTCCTCTCCTCTCCTCTCCACTCCTCTCCTCTCCTCTCCACTCCTCTCCTCTCCTCTCCACTCCTCTCCTCTCCTCTCCACTCCTCTCCTCTCCTCTCCACTCCTCTCCTCTCCTCTCCTCTCCTCTCCTCAGTGCAAGGCAGTGGATGCAGGACTTGCATGTCTCTGCTTAGTGTCTAACTTGCTCTGCAAAACCTGCATTGCCCATGATGCAGAAAGGGAGAGAGAAGCATCCATCACCCTGATTTCTCTGGACTGATCACCTGGGCTGCTCAGTATTAACATTTGCTGCTGGTTCTCATTTGCTTGTGCTTCATTTCACAGGTTACTGTTGAGTGCAGAAAGCACCAAGAGGCAGAGTTTGTGGGTACTTCTTTGTACAACAGCCTTCTTTTGAGCAAAACTGAGGAAATATGGGATGGGCCAAATCTCACTGATAAGGTGAAAATTCAGGCTGGCCTCCTGGGAGCCATTAGTGCTCTTCACTGATTTAATCAAGCACTTAGAACTTGAATGCCAAAAGCGTACATCTGATTACTTTGACCTCCTATTTAAGGCAAGCTGAAGCACTTTGACCAGACAGCCGTGTTGAGTTCATTGACATGTTTGTCTGAAGTTTGTCACTCCCTACCTCTCTCTTTCATGTTTCTTTTTCAAATTTACCCATTGTTTTCCTGTGCTATTTTTTCTTTTAATCCTTTAAGCAATACCCCTCTGCAAGGTCCCTAGCAAGTGATGGCACCACTGCCACGATGAAGATGTTTTGCCCAGCCCCATCTTAAGCCACTGTATGGTCTGTGACTGCATTTCAGTCCACTTACCAAATGTGACAAAAGAGCAATCCTGGCTCCATCACTGCAGTGACTCATAAGGACAAGTTATTAAGATATTAAGTCCCAGGATTGGGGCCAAGAGAATTCAGACACTGCTTGCTTCACTGTTGCTGTCTCCATCCTTCTCCACGGCATGTTTATATATCAGCTGGAAATTTCCTAAATAAGCTGATTCTAACCATCAACAAATACTGCTCAGATAATGCACATTTCATGGTAGTTTCCAGTATTCTGCCTACAGGAGGATATAAAAACTTCTTTTGTTATAATATAGCCTCCTTGGCAGCTTGTAACTCAGTGGGAAAGGCTCTGGATTCCTGGAGGAGCGCACTGTGTCAGCGATTTTGGGTATTTCAGGGAGTGTGAGGCCTCACTGGGGAAAAAAAAAAGCCCAAGAAAAACTCTGCTCTCCTTTTTAGATGAATCAGTAATCAAATTAGGTCAAAAATCAAAAAATGCAAGTAAGGGGTGTGAAAAGACCTTCTCTCTCTCTGTAAATCTGGTGGGCTTTTACAGGAAGCGGGAGAGCTGCCAGTCGTCTACTGAGTGCGTGTCTGTGTCATATTTCATTCCAAAAGGAAAATTCGAGGGAGACGAGGCTTTTGATAGCTTAGCAAGGTGGTGGCAGAGGTAGCCTCCACCCTTGGGTGGGTGCGCCCGGATGGGCGATGCCCGGGAGCATTCTGCACCTAGGGTGCAACAACACTGTCCCCAGCCAGGGTTTCTTCCATCCAAGTGGTTCCCCATTCTCCATTTTCCTGAAGAACCTGTGTATTTTCAAAGGAAATATTTTTCTGAAGTGGTGGTCCAACCAAACAGAAGGTTCAAATAGATTAAAGTTTTCCAGTGAAGTTATTTCCTTGCACCCAACTAACCTTTTCTACTCTATCAAAAGTTTTTTCTGAAAAGGGGCTGTTCTCATTAGAAATTCGAGTTCATCTTTTAAAATCTCTCCAAAGGTGGGGGAAGTGACGAAAGTTTTTAAAATCTAAAACCAATGCAAACTTACAGTTTTCACTGAAAATCTAATGCTCAACAAATTATGGATCTTACTGGGGCAGTTTTGGGGCTTCTTTTTTCTTTTTTCTCTATTTCTTCTTTCTTTTTTTTAATTTTAAATTGTAAATCCACACAGAGCCTTGTTCTTCTTCCTTATTTGCTCTGACCACCTCCATAAAATAGAGAGAATTCATGTACCTTGTCATGAAATGTATCACTTCTTTTTTTCTGATGATTTTTTAACAGAATGGCTTAAATCTTCACAGCTCAATGGAAAAAAAAAATCCATAAAATGCAATAATACAATGACCTCTTCATCTTCTTTCTTTTCCCCTATGCTGTTCTGCACAGAAAAAGTGTCTTTTGAGACCAAGGTTTTTGGACAGGTGTTGTGCGTGTCCACCAAAGAAAATGTTGCCAAAGAAGAAAACCTTCATAAGAGTTGAAAGCAGTAACTCTGGGGGTTTTTAACATCTCTTGTGCTTTTTCTTGTACTTACGGCTTGGGTGGTGCATCTTGGACCCTGTGCACTTTTGCTCACAGATGTGTAGCTCTTCCATGCAAGGCTTGTAAGTGGGGAAGGAGCAAGTGATACCTGTTCTGAATATCAAGTTGAAAAGGAGCTTAAAATGGCATTAAAAGCTGGAATAAGAGCCTGGGAGATTGATTTAGGGTTCTGAGCCCCCTGCTCTGGGAAGCACTGCAAAACACTAAACTCCTTGGGAAAACGTGCTTACAAGTTGTTGTTGGTTTTTAGCTGCCGTATTAAAAATGAAAGATCCACCAAAATATTTCTGTTCAATAAAGGGCCTTCTTTTAACAACCAAAAAAGACAATTCAAAGGAATAGTTCAGGCAGCTGGTTTTAATTGTCTCACGTGATCAGCTGGTGGAAGAATTAAATTAGAGTTGCTTGATTTTATTATGGGCCCATTTTATCTACAGACCAACAAAGGTAAGAGGCAAAGGCTCCATGGAAGGGCCCAATCCAGAATGCACTGAAGGCTTAGGAAGTCTCCCTCTGACTTCCAGCATCTTTCAACTGCACTCGCTGGTAATTTTAAATCAGCCTCTCCATTTATCAGCTCCGTATCTTGAACCGGGAATATTCTACACGAATTTATTTTTAATCTTGTTCTGTGGTGCAATGGGCTGCTTGGCAAAGAGGCTTTACAGACCCAACGTGTGCGCTTTTTTGGGAAGATAATTACATGAGTTCAAAGTCTCGTCAGCCAATCGTATTTTGGTATTCATGCAAGCTGTTTCATAATGCCGTTTTGAACCCTGTTGGTGGCATAATTAAGATTTAATTAAATACAGGAATAGAAACATGTTGTTCATTTGACCATCTGTGAGTCAATGACTACAGTGGTTTTCTAAGTTTCTACGCTACACGCTGTTAGTGAGTGTTTCATATTATTTTCCATCTCCCCAACCATACTTGCACGTTTTCAGAGCCACTGAAGAGCCGAAGCAGATATTATGATCTCGAGTTGATGATCATGTCTTTCTGCTGTTCTTAGCTATTGATCATATCGAGCAAAGTCAGACCTTTCAAGTGTAGAGCGAGCTGTGAAGATGATGGGGAATGAGAATGTCAAAAACCCAATAGTTTAATCCCAAGATAAAACCAAACAAGGGGATCCATTTTGTTCCTTGCAATTTTTGATGTTTGAATGCCCAAGCTAGCTGAAACCAGGCTCCCATAATAATAATAATAATAA
>NW_010399263.1:17341-17678 GCF_000710305.1 Buceros rhinoceros silvestris | reverse complement strand
CCCTGCTGCCACACCTTGCTCTCCCCTCAGCCTCTGCCTTCCTTTCCTGGTGTTCCTCCGTCCTCTCTGTCTAGACAGCGGCTTTGGGAGCAGTAGGAAAATGAGCTGGTTTAGCAGCAACTTGCCCAACAGGAGACCTCTCAGCATCCTCACACCCCTCTTTCTGTCCTTGCGTTTGGTCTCTTCTGCTCCCACGCAGTGACCTCACTCCTCCGATGGGGTTGGCAAAAAGCCGGATGGTTCAGCGGCAGAGCGGGGGAGCCTCGGGCAGCCTGGGGTTTTAGTTTGGGGGTTTTATATTGTTAAAGCGTGTCTGGAAAGGGCCCGCCCAAGGCTC
>NW_010399263.1:12609-16429 GCF_000710305.1 Buceros rhinoceros silvestris | reverse complement strand
GTCTGCGGGTCAAAGCTGCGCTTTCGACTGGCTCGCTGTCAGAGCTGGGAAACGTTCGTCCTCGCCCTTTAAGACCGGTTTCCAAGGTCCTTACACAACCACACTTCTAGACCTGCACTAGTGCTCGGGCTCAACCCTTGTCAATGTTTTCACAGCTCGGCAGCCTCGCAGCTCTGTTGCCTGGGATCAGCACAGAATGAAATCCCCGTGGGTGGAACAAGTGCTTCCAGCGTGACCACCAGCGTGACCCAGGCAGGGGAGGCATCGCACAAGCAAAGCGTGAGGGCTGTTAACCCTGGTGCACCATTTCTAGGCATGGTTGTATTCCCTTCTTTACCTGCTGTCTGTAAGTTGTTCAACTCAGGAATTCATCTTTTCAGTGTCTTCCTGGGAAAGGGACCGTGTCCAGAGACCTCGGCTGTAGGCAGCCTGCCCCCGAGTTCCACACTTCTCCCGCTGCTGCAGTCAGACATTGGCCTTTTCTTCCCTCCAGCTTTTCCTTGTTCCCATATTGCTTGATTGGTTGAAATTTTTTTTGGTTTTTGTTTTTTGGTTTTTTACCCCTACTTCAGAAAGAAAAGCACCAGTGAAAAGACCACCTCAAACCCTTCACGATGTTGTGCCTGCGATGAAAAGATCGAACATCGCACAGACAATCCACCCCCACAGTGCTGTTTCTTGGCGACTCTACAAGGACAGGGTTGTTCACTTACTGGCGCTGCGACGTTACAAGAAACCCAAGTTACTCGCTCGGTTGGAGAGGGACGGTGCCTACAAAAATGACAGGGGTACCCTTGGGGTTATCCTTAACCAGGTGAGACCGCGGAGTTTCTGCCAGCCATTTCTTCCTCCTGCTCATCATCCTTTAATCATCATTTTGAGTGGTGCTACTCCAGTATTTCCATCAGAAAAGAACAAACTACTTGTGTAAGTTTTTCAGTAGAATTTATACAGGTGTCCCAAACTGCGAGTCAGCGTGAGGAAGGGACAGAAAGATGAGAAAATTTGGGGGAGATTTTTTGTCCTGCTAGAGTGGCAGGCAATAACGAATTATTTCCAGCTTTGATGCTCCTAATCTCTACTTTCCTCCTCTCTTTGACTTGGACTGCTCCACTGCGGGACACTGCCTGCGCGTTCCCTCGCCGGGGGGCAATAGCTGGTCGTAGTATTGAATGTTTCTAGTGATGGGTTTGTGAGGAGAGAAGGTTGGACATGGCGTAGGTCAGGTTCCCTCTGAGCACAGCTGGTGGCCTGTCTCTGGTCCTTGGCATCTCTTGGGGTCGGGTAGAATTGCCGTCCAGGGAAGGGTGTTCCAGGCGAAGCCTGGTTGAAGATGGTGGTGGTCTGGTTGTGAGCAGAGCGCTGCTTCTTTACTGTGTGGATCGTGTCTTTATCTTCCTTGAAACCCTTTTTTATTCAGTAGCGTTTCCCCACTGAGTTCAGTCCCACTCGTGTTTCTTCATCGTCTCCATCACAATTCCTGGTGATCTGTCATGTTGTGCAGGTGAGGCTTTCCAGCTTGGTGTTCAAAAGTCACTAATTTTCTGCTAAAACAGTTCAGAAAAGGCTTCTTAAAGCATCATTGAATGCAGTGGCTCCTCCCTTCCCTTTTAAATACTCCTGTGGCCATTGACCATGGCTGACCCACACCTGCAGTATCTGGAAGGTGGGAATATTTCCTGTTTATCTGGGATAAACACATAAAGCTCGTGCAAAGAGTTCAACCTGTTTAGGAAAGGAAAAACTACATGCAGCATGTGAAGTTCTCAGACAGAGATGTTCCATTTTGATTAAAAATTGTCATGTTTATATTACAGAGTTTATATCACAAGAGTGCACAGGCCTCCACCACCTCAAGCAGCTACCGATTTCTGGTTTTCCCCTGGAATAACCAACAGATGGCAATGTTCTCTGTTCTTTCAGTCCAGGTTTTATTTTTGCAGACTTCTCCTGTTCTTGCAGGTAGAAGTTATTCTCATTCTTACTTTCTCAGGATGTTTTCTCCCTTTTCCAGACTACTTCCCCCCTTTTTAGGCTATAAGTTGCCGATACAGTTCATTGTTTGGTGCACTTACCTTATCTCAGGCTGTCTCCAGTTTCTAGGTGAGCAGCTGTATTTCAAAGATTCCAGCTGTAATTTTCAAGGATGCTGCTGGTTCACAGACCTAGTTTCCAGGCTAGCAAGCAATTTCTTCTCCTCAGTAATTTTCCCTTCCTAACAAGATCTCTTTTATGGCTGCTCATATCACTTGGCTGCTTCCTCTTTGAGACATCTGATGATGGATAGAATAGCATGTTAACTGACTGATCGGTGAAGAAAGTCCAAATCAACAGCTACGTAGGTGAAGAGCAGTGTGCTGCTGTTCCTTCTGTTTTCATGAGCACGTACAGGAACAGCACTACGTCAGATACCAACTGTGCACTATATGTTGAAGATAGAGAAGAGGAGCTAACTAGGCTAGTTAGGTATCTCCAGAACTGTAGATTTAGATGTGGACTGAAAACATTAGTGTTGCAAAACTCCTTCATCCTCCTCAAAACAAAAAAGTATAGCTGACCCGTGTAACTACTTTGGTAATACATTTTTGCCTTTACTTGGGAATGGAGCTTCTGAAGGGTAGATTGTTTGGTTTTCACATCAGCACCGGAATTAACCTCAAATGCTGGTGTTATCAACCACTACTGAATAAAGAAAGGAAAAACTTTCATAAAGTTATAACCTGTTCTGAATATAAAGAAGCTCTTTTGGTTGGCTTTAAGAAGTGCAAGTATAGAATGGAAAAGTGCAATTCAAAAGCTTGCTGATTTCCCCTAAGATTTCTGTCCTAGTAGAATTTTCTGATATAATTGTATCATCGACGGTTGAAGTGTAGCTATGACTCTCAAGTACAGGGATCATGTCAATGGCTCAGAGGCTTGACCTGAGCATAAAAATGCTGAAAAAAAGTGGGTGCTGTATCTGACAGTGCTCCCGCTGCTCCATTCAAGTATACGGATTGGTAAGCATCAGAAAGATTTAATAAAGAATGGACAGAAACTTTTGAGAAGCAGTAAGTTTTATCCTCGTCTTGAGCAATTTATTGCCTCAAAGTGGTTGAAAAAGTAGTAAATCTGTAAGAAGTAATCTCAGACAATAAGGTGCTAAAAATATCTGTGCTACGTGATGCTAAAGCAGCACGTGACCATCAACAAATTCACTGTTTAAAGAAGATCACAAGATCAGTGCATCTGGAGAACTGCTTCGTTTTTAAGGCTAAATTGGACTACGAAGCATTTTGGCTTTTCTCTGAGGCCTATGGGAGCTTATTTTTGGCAGTTTTCTGTCAATTTATGTAAAAGTTAATGAACCTACTTTGGTTCTCTCACATTCACCTACTTGAGATGTTGTGCCCCAGGCAAATAAATTGTCAATAGTTTTGACGTTCTCCAGCCTGTATCTTCTAATGAAGACAGAAGGGAAATAGCAAAAATCCTGTTAAGGTGCATGAGATATTGCTTCAAACGCTTCTTTATACCATGCTATATAGTATATAGTATACAATATACCGGGAAGTAGTCCTAATTTTTTTGTTCTATTTTAAACTGTAAAGCTGAAGGTCATAATGAAATTTACCTTTATGAAAATTAGATTCCACCAAAGATAACAATGATGTGAAACTTCAATTTGACGTGATAATGAATAATCTAAAAAACAGCTTAAAAGATTCCTGGTTAATGTTCTTCTAAAGATGAAAAGTGCTGGACTGCTTGGTAAATATATTAGAAACTAACCCAGGCATGCCTGTAAAAAGAAAAGGATAGATGCCCTCCGTACTCCTCA
>NW_010399263.1:5170-12547 GCF_000710305.1 Buceros rhinoceros silvestris | reverse complement strand
ATTCCTGTAAAAAGAAAAGGATAGATTCCCTCCGTACTCCTCAAGCACCCGACTTTTGTTTGGGAAGTCTGGTTTAGCTTATTTCAGGATGAATTCAATATTTCAGGATGAAGTCAATATTTCAGGATGAAGTCAATAAATAAGGCCCATTTTATAATAAATATGCCATTTGTTTATCATAGGTATAGCATGGGCTTGAGGGATTTTTAAAAAATACATGCATAATTTCAAGGAATTTTGCAACTATGTTCTGAAAGAGTGGCATATCTCTGCCTATAGTCTGGAGCAAGTGTTTGTTATTGGAAAACGTGGGTTTGTGAGCTGGAAGAAGAGAGGAAATTCAAGACATCCGTTCCCTTCTGGCTTTTTGCCATTCATTCAAAAAATGTCACCTGTCTGTCAAAATGCTTCAGCTTCTATTCCTAAAGCACTATTTTCCCAGAGTCTAGGGCCAGTATCAAACAAAAAAACCCAAACACCCCCAAAACCTTATATTTAATGGAAAATTAATGGATAATACACCCAATTCCGTAAAAAAGGCTATCCAATTCATACCGAAAATATACTCTACAGACAGGCCATTAGGCATCAAGCAACTTCCTTAATGAAAAGATTTCTAACATCCAGCTCAGTAAGCTAAGAAAAGTTACTGCGCACAAAATGTTTTCAACTCTGTGAACTGCATTTTTAAAATATCCACCAAAATACAATCGCTTTCCCTCAGTCACTGCACATACCAGAACCCTGTTTGTTCAAAAGAGAACCCCCTGTGACCACCTTTGTACAAAGCTGCTGGGAAATAGTAGCTTATGTTGAATTATTTGCAGTCCTTAAACTCCAGACAATATCTAACCATAAAAACCACCCTGCCTAGGGAGTCAAAAATACCACTTTTTAGGTAAGGTTGGAGGACCCTTCCAACCACAAGCGTCTATGATTCTAATATACTGAGGAGGAATCTGGACTATACGAAACGTGAACCCTGCCAAAGGCCATCCACAGATTCACCTCACCTTTCCTCCTGGCTGTAACCCATACATGAAAATTATTATCCTTGGATCCTGCACCTCTGGTTTTACTTTATGTACTTACACTAGTGCATCACATTTGTAGCTAATACACAACAACTTAACAAACCTTAACATACTTTTTAAATTTTGGGGCCCAGAACTGCACAGTGCTCAAGATGAAGCCGCATCAATGCTGAACACAACAGGATGGTCACCTCTTTGAGGTGGCTGACTAATTTATTTAATGTGTCTCAGGAAACAGTCTGATGTCTTGGCTGCCCGGCTGTTGACTGATACTGAGCCTGCTCAGCCAGCACACCCAGATCCTCTCCCGATTTATACTTGTGTACGGTGCTACTCTGTCCCAGGTGCAGAAACTCGCAGTTGCTCCTGCTAAATTTCATGCTCCAACCCATCTAGATCCCTCTGCAAGGCCTCTTGTACCTTAGGAGCGTCAACAGCATCTCCCAGGTTAGTAGCGTTAGCAAATGGTGCATTCAACTTCTGCAGCCAGCTCATCGATAAAAATATTGGAGAAAACCCTGGAATTAAAGCCTGAGGAACATTGCTGGTGGCCTGTTGCCAGTCAGATACCGCCCCATTCACTACAACCCTTTGAGCCCTAGTAACAGTTGTTATCAATTGCTACAATTTTATCAGATCATTAACTTGGCGTTGGCTTTTTAAGGTAAGGAGATCTCACAAAACTGTAGGAAATGAGAAAGCAAAGCAGCTAATTTTTAGGTCAAGTGTGTAAACTAAGACAATCTATAATTTAGTATAGGTTTTTGGCTAAATGATTTCAAGGATTTGGAAGTACAACGCTAACATCTACCACTACACTTTAAGTCATTATTCTCCAAGCAGCAGTTTTGAAACAACAATGGATTCCGTTTGAACCCCACTTCACCTTGACTTCTCCAAGGACGTTGTAAAACAGAATTGTACCTGTAGCTATCAAAACAGAATTTCAAAGTTTCATTTTAAATTCTAAATTACACTGGTATTTTTTTAAGCCACCAGTTCAAAATACTTGTCTTGTTGGGGTATGCTTTGTAGTCTTTATATTCTCACCATTTGATAAAAATATTTGACATCTCTATCCCTAGACCATTTTGTAATTCATGGTCTACCACTACCAGTCTCTGAAGACTGCTTTATTTCATGACTAAGGAGAGTATTGTTAAACACAAAATGCTCTGAGAAGCATTCTTCACTGAAAATTACTTAAGTAAATCTAAATTGATTCTATTAATGCTGCAGTTAATAGAATCGTTGTAGTTCTCCAGTTTTTGGAACATTCTCCAAGCCTTAGAAAAAAGAAGCCACTGCACTGCAGTTGAAAAAAGAGCACTCACTACCGTCATGAACTAAGCATGAGTGTTAATACGGTACAGGGTTGAACAAAGTTTGCTACCATCACGTTTCAGCTAACCTCAGCTGTATATGTGGGACAAAAAATATCCACAAGATTAATGAACCTGTTATTTTGTTTCTAGGTTTTCAAGTGTATGTTTCCTCAAAACAGAGCCAGTTCAGAAACTGCATTTTTTGTTTTCCTCTTTGCTCCACTTATCTGAAAGGAGAAATTGAAAGTGTCCCAATGGTGAAGATGTATAGTCATGTGACAGATACCAAAAATAATTTCATAATAGCTTGACTGATAGTGCTGCAGCTGTCATTCAGTGCAGTGTGTACAGTAATGATGTGACGTAACTGCTGTATTATTTTCCATTGCATTCTTGTCCCTCTGCCCCACATATTCTATCATGCTCAGTATCATCCTGAAAAAACTCTCTGTACTGCTCTCAAATCGTGCTTTCTGTTCTTTTGCTCAAGCAGGTTACTTGAGCTATTTAGTGCACAAGAATTCCATTAATGATGTCACGGCACTAGCTACATATTAATATTTACAAGATTTATCTGCTAGCATCTTAGCATTAGATTATCTTTGTGCTATAAAGCTGAGTACAAATCCTACTTATACACGTATTTGGGAATGTGTTTAAGAAAGAGGCAGATATGCTAATTCAGAGCTATAGTGTGGGAACAGTGAATAGGATGAGAAATGGACGTTCATGGCAGTGTTTTCAAAATAAAGAACAGCTCTGGATGTGGTGACTTGCAGGTTTGCTATTCTAGCACAAACACCAAAACAAACAAACAAAAAAAGTAAAAAAAAAGTTGAAACAATGACTATATACTTAATAGTGATGGAGAATCTCAAGGATTGCGATTACTTTCTAAGGATCTGTACAGGACCTTGAACCGCATCTTATTTTCCCTTCCTTATCCTGGGCAGACTTCAGTTTCTGGCAAATTTTTAATTTGGGGACATTTGTCTTAATGTGGTTTTTTGCTGTATCTTTTTATTCTCCCGATCATTTACTGGACTATATCTTCCAATTTTCAGCGACTGCTGCTTTTGTATCCTTTGCAAACTTTTCCCCGAGAGTTGATGGCTTTGGCGGCATTTGCAACAGGGCAACGTAGTCTAACCCTAATGAAAGCACAAACCGCAACCCTATACTTCCCTAACCATAACTAAGTAACAGTAACTCAAAACATAAATCTATTCCTAATCTAAGCTTAGACCAAAATCTTGGTGTCCCTTGGGTATATCTAGGAGCTGTCTGAAGTGCACCAGATCCACGGCAGAGGCTTCTGTGGTCACAGGTGTTCTCGGAGTGCTTTTGAGACACAACAGGGTTTTAAAGTGATTTTTTTGTACACACTAGGCTCAAAAAAGTGCCTATTCTTATGCCCAAGGGACCCTCTGTCACTCTGGACTTTCACATAAGCGTCCTTGGAAACCACGGGTGGGCCTCATGTCTATAACGCGCTGTAGACAGTCCAGAGCCCAGCTCCAACACTGAACACTCCTTCCATTTACAGCATCGCTACTCCCCGGTAGCACCTTTCAGGGCTGCGCGGACAAGCACTTGCACAGACTGAACAGAGCGCAGCAGCACCGTCTCTAACTCGAGCTGCAAACACTCCCGTACCCTTTTAGAGAGACTGAGTCAGAAGACCGGGACACACAGGACCCTACGCGAGCAAGCGAAGAGGAGTGTGTCTTCATTTAGTCAGTTGGTTCTATCGCCCAGTGACCACCCCACCTGAAGGGCATCAGGAAAAAGAAAGGAGACTTACAGGTTGAAATTGAAACAGATTGCAAAAAATAATTATTCTCCCCTAATATTAATACTAATACTAATAAAGTATGCAAAGTTATGCTCAGCCCATGTAATGGTTGCACTTCAGGCAGTGAACGCTAGAAGTCAAACACTCCCAGCACCACAGCTCCAGTGAAAGTGTGACCATCACAACACACAGGAGAGGAGGCCCCGGGAGAGGCTTTCCAGGGATGGTGATCACTGAGGAGAACTTCCCCATTTATAGCGAGTGTGAGGCCTGTGGTATGGAATACTTCTTTTGGCCAGCTTGGGTCAGCTGCCCTGGCCTTTGCTCCCTCTATCTTTAGCACTTGGATTAATTTTTCTACGTGTGTTTTCAACACAAGTCTTTTTTGCATTCTTACCTCTGTCCTAGACTTCCTTTCAAACAGCTGAAAGCAGCAGGGTACATTCTACCAGCCACGAAGCTGATTCAACAAATGGAGCAGCATCAGGCACTTACCTGCTGACATCGCAAGCACGGCTGCGCAACCCTGTCCTGCCACGCCTTTGTAAAGGACACTGCAAGAGCTTCAGCAGTGCTCAGATGCTGCTTTACACTGCTGGGGGAAATGAGGGGAAATCCCCTGCTGTCAGCCAAAAATTTGGTTTGCTGCCTCCTCAGTGTGGAACCTTACTCCTCCCCAGCACGATGTTCTAGACAAACGCTGTTGATTGCCCATGCCAAACAAGGTATAAGGTGCTTGCCTCTGCAGAAGAAAGAGAGGCACAGGGACATGAAGGCTGTTATACATACCCCAGTATCGGGAATGTACTGGGTAGAACACAGACTGGTGAATTCAGAAGGCCAAAGGCAAAACCAAAACTTTGTTCGGGAAGCGAAAGGTGAGGATAGGCACACGATCTTTGGGACATCCTGCTGGACTTGGGAAAGGACTTCCCTGTCTTATCCGTAGAGCTACAAGCCTTGCTGCAAATCTGGAGGAAACTGTATAAGAAATCAAACAAGCTTAGCCATCTCTTGCTTTACTGAGAAACAAATTGCTTTTGTCTAAAATAACAAGCTGTTAAAGGCCCTCCCCTCTTCTGAGAGCAAGTAGTGCTTATGTAAGGTGCATACAATAGATACAGCATGAAGTACCTCAGATGATCAGAGGCTATTCGAACATCAGAAAATCCAGCTGAGAGATTAAAGAAAACTCAAGACTGAGCAATGAAGGCTAAATCAACTTCTGATTTGACAGAGCATCCTAACACCACTATGTTACACCTTTAACTCATCTTGTTAAGAGAAGTAGTGAACTTTTCCAAAGTCTCTTTGAAGGATTTGACCAAGTAAGCTCCCAGTTCACTGTTTGTCTCCTGAACAGCTGCATCGTAACTGCCAAAAAGTGGAGTTGAAGCCTTCACATCCTCTCTATTTGCTTGGAGTAAAATGAGGTTAAGCTCCTCTGCTACACTTTCGTATTTTTGGTGATCAAATCTGCAGAGACTGGCATCATCAATTGGGTAAGTGGTGCCAATAGGGTAGCAGTCCCTTGGAACTGGGAACTCCACATTTTTCAGCATTGGCAACTCACAGAGAAATGTGAAAAGGTGTTTAAGTGCTCGGGATGACAGTGGGTTTCCAAGAAACTTAAATTCCTGTAGTTTCTGACAAGGACTTAAACCTAAAATCAACATGTTGACATGAGTGTCTTGGATGTTACAGTCCTCCAAGGTAAGACTCCTGAGTACTGAAGAGGAATGGCTGAGAAGCTTAAAAAATATTGATGGGTAAAGGTCAGGTATATTGTGACCACTCAGGTCCAGGGCTTCTAAGTGATTAGCGTGGAAGCTATTGGCTAAATAGGCCATATCAGCATAGTTCAATGAGCAGTTAGAAACATCCAGCATCTTCAGAGGAGTTTTTAGTGGTCTAGAATGAAAGAAAAACAAAGTTTTATGGCACAAAACATTGAAAAGCTACATTTACAAAACTTCGTACAACTATCCACATTATGAATGTGTTGCAGAACACTGGGTGGCAGTGTGGGCAGTCGGAAGATTACGTGCTTACGTGCTTACGTTACAGGAGTGCAGTAACCACCCACGATGGGCGAGGCTTCTTGGGAGATGATATAACCCTGTTCATTACGTAATAAAGTGCCATTTTTGCATCCTCTACGTTAGAGAAAGTGTATAAATGACCCTCGACAGCAGAGGTCGGGTGCCAAATATCGCAACAAGTTGCCACATGAATGCAGCCATCTACCACATTCACTATTTTTTCTAACCCCTTCCGAGAAACAGAAGCATGTACCAATGACGACAAATATATTTTCCCCCTGAAATCAGTTGCATGAATTAGCTCCTACTTTACATTACTCCAACTGCGTTGCTTCAATGAGGATTTATTTAGTAACGTTCTATGTGTCTGTTCTGTAACCAGTTGTATGTCGTGAGGTGTCTATCGCTTGCTGAATTAATAGCAGATCATTACTACCATAAAAGCATTGGTGGCTGCTTCTTGTAGAAAGCTGTTACAGTTCCAGAGATTTAGATAATTTTCATTCTGCCACAGACCTCAGAAACTTGTGACTTATTTCTATCAATACAAGCAGCGTGCCATTCACAACCTTTAAATGAAATTACTTCTTCATACAGAAGGAAGTTTAGACCAAGGTGATTTGTCTCAATGAAAATTTGTCTGTCTCTTCTTTCAGATGCTCTGAAAAGCACAGGGTTAACTTATTTTCTGTTCAGATATGAACAATGTTCTCTAGCAGCTTGTTATCTTTTTCCGAATTGCCATTTTTCCCAGGAATTCATCATGAATATTCATATATAGCTTAATTTGCAGTACAGAAAAGCATCAGACGCCTCTTGACTCAAGATTGACAGACACAACAAACAACTGAAATCAATGTCTCACATCAGAGTCTACTATCCCCCACCTAAAAATACAGTATCTGTGGATTCTTAGTATGGTTACTGTCTGCTTTTTAGAGGACAGAAATTCACCAGAGACCCTGGAAAATACTTGGAATAAAACTCAGGTCCTTACAGCCCAAGCTCTCTGAGATACAAGCTCAATAATCTGGCAAATCACAAACAAAACCCCAAAAATCTTACATGGTAGGCAAAAGTGTATAAACATATTCATCAGATGAGCTGTGGAAGACTGCTACGAACAGTCAGTTCTTCTAAGCACATTAGATATATACTGGTTTCTAATTCTCCCCAACAAA
>NW_010399263.1:0-5059 GCF_000710305.1 Buceros rhinoceros silvestris | reverse complement strand
CTCTTTCCTAGATTCCTGCTTCCCATGAGATATATTCACTTCCCTTATTCTCAAAGATTCTCAGCTTGCTGATGGCACAAAGGGCTATTCTTGACAGTTTGACTGAGAGCAAGATGACCAGATTACCTGAGCAGTTTCTGTATTCTTCCTGTGAGTATAGAAAATGACATACTCAGCTCGGTCAGCTGTGTCATTTTACCCATCTTCTCTCCAATGTTAGTCAGCATCCGTTCTTCTGTAGCTGTGAACCTCTGTACGTTAAATGTTCGTGCTGGCAAGGTCAAGGACATCAACAGAGGGAAGTGGATACTGTTGAAGAGTATTTCCAAGTGTTCCATTTCCAGGCGAACATTGTGAACTATTTCCAGTTTGCGCAAGAAGGAGGGATCAGTGAGCTTTATGATATAGAAGAATTTCTGTAAAGCCAGGTTGTCAGATCTGAAGGCCACACAGCAGATCTTCAGTGGACAATAGCATTTCTTCAGCAGGGCCTGCACTACCAGCTCATAGTTCCGCTCTGTAACAAACAAGTCAATCAGCACATCAATACTGATTTCAGAGGTATCCAGACGGCACTGTGTTTGTTGCAGGTAAACCAGCAGTTCTAGACAAAGCTTGGAGAGTAGCTTTGTCCTGGCCCACCTGCCCATTGTCTTCTTACACTCACAAAACTGCACTTCAACATCTTTTATACCTGTCAGGTCGACCACTTTCAACCTTTTCACATAGGGAGAAGGATGATTCAGCACGTAGTCTCTCAGCCCTGTCAGACAGCTTTCCAGGCATACGGAGCAGGTTCTATGGCTCAAATCTTCCTGGTAGTCCACGGTAGTTCCCAAAAGTTTTCCCATGTTAAAGTCAGCAAGCGGCCAGTTCTCCACCAAGTCATGAATCACTTCTCCTTGCTCCAATAAATAGCTGGCTTTAAAAAGAAGAGGAAAAAGATTATGGGCAACATCACTGAGACTCCTCCTGGCAAGCTCTGAATTTGACACGAATGCTTCAGCACTAATGAATCGGAGAGACTTCATTGTTGCTCTGGACTCTTTGCTGTTATGAAGAGTGACTTCTGCATTTAACTAAAGATTCTAGTTGCTTATCACTTTCTATTTTTATCTGCAGCTGCTTTTGCTGCTAATGGAAGCCTTGCTGGCAGGGCAGAATGGATAGTTACATGCTGATCCGCTGCTTTCTATTTTGGAGCTGTATTGTGATCCTGCAGTAATTAACTGTGAATATGTAGTCAGAGAGCATTTATTCATTTAAACCCTCATATTTCTAGCAAAGCTAACTCAGCAAAGCACAGACCACTGTCCGGCAGAAACTGTAGGATCGGGGCAGCGCGCTGTATCTTTCCCATGCCATACAAAAAGGCACTCGGTGATCCAACTTAAACATGTAACGTGATCTGTATTCCGCTTTCTTCCACGGAAGATGATATGCTGAGGAGTCTGATTTCAATGGGGAAGTTTTGTCAGAGTTAGCAGAGAACTTCTCCTAAAAACTACAGCCATAAGGAACGACTGAGCTGCTAGTCACTGAGCTACACAATGCCTATCCATTTTGCCCCTCCTATCAGCAAAAAATAGTTAAATACAGTGGCTCCACTGGAAAACACAGAAGACTCTAGAGGAGCTTTGAGCCTTGGTGACCAGCTTGTTATAGGAGACTGAGAGTTAAGTACAAAACGAGCTGTACAAGACAGAGAACAGAACTGAAACATTCTTCTCGTAACTTCCCAGGCAAGCAGCCTATTGCTGTTGCTTTGAGCAACAAATGGCCTTTTCTTTCCTGCTATTTGATAAACCATGGTTTCATTGTGATAAAGATTCAGGCCAGGAGAAAAACCTCTCTCACCCAGCTGTCACAAAAGCAGAGATGATGTTTCTTTCTTTCAACCTGGCACTTGCCCGCCGGGGAAAGCAATGTTGGACGCCTCTATCCCTCTCATGTCTTCTGCTGGGCAATCAGCAGGACAGAGTGTGAGCGCAACTTGAAGTTACGAAGTTAGCTGGCTCATTTATATTTGCTGGGGTGGGTTTGTTTTGGGGAGTGCCTTACATTTGAGATGTGGAGCTTTTTGCTGAACAACTGGGATTTCAGTATTGGGTTATCCTCTACTAGCTATAAGGGGCAAGGCAATCTAGTAAACATCTTTCTTTTCCCCTCTGTTATTTTGAAAACCCCTCAAATCAACAATGTTACATGGTTTCTAAATGTTGACACCCATTCCTTCTGTTTCCCAGGCTATTCTCTTGTTCACCTTCCACACTCTGCAGATGACCTCTACCTCCTCTGTTCTGCACCTCCCATTTCTCCAATATCATTTGTACAAGGGCTTCTGCGATAATCCGCCTGACTGGCAGAGCTGTGTCCTCTGATGCCCTTGTTCAAATGCAGAAGAGGTCCTGCCAGGTTTCTTGGCCGTGCCATGCTCATCTTATTGTCGGAAATGGTCAGTATGGAAGATTAAACTCCTGCTGAGAAATACACCAGGATCTCACAGTACAATGCTGCGTTGAAAATGTTTCAGATGATAATATTAAATGTTACATGAAAAAAGTAGTAAGTTCACTGTTTCTTTCAAAATAATTAGGAAAAAGAGTTGAAGAGTCAAACCCCAGCAAATAAGCAATAACTTTCTTGCACACAGAAGCAGCTAAAAATATTTTTCTGGTTTTTACCTCTATACATATTGCTCTATTCTAATAAAAAATCTAGGACATTAGTAGAGCATTTTATCTTGGAACTTTTGGACCACATTTAGCCCCCCAAAACCCTAGGTAAGCAGATAAAAAGTTGTGTATGTATTTTAATAACTAGCTGCTTAAAATTTGAAGGGCACTAAAACTATACTTGTAAAAGTTTCAAGCAATTTTTCTTGCCATACAGGGATCAGTTACATGTTGTTGTTTTCAACATTTACAAAACTGAACCAAACACAGAAATACCTACATCATCACATGCTATATATGAACCAGAGCTGAAAACCAGAGAAAAATACTTAATATCATGAAAAGTTTTATCTATTTCATCTTACATGTTTTTAAATCATATTAGTGATGACACTCATCTATATGAAGGCAAAATTAGCTGATACAAAACAAAAAACTCTGCACAAACCCCCAAACTTCCCTCAGAACAAGGCAATCTAACAAAGATGTTCCTTCCCTGGTAATTTAGAACATACTTAGGAGTTTTATTATGGAATATTTTATCAAAAGCAAAATAATATTCCATAATGGATTTACTTACCCAAAAAAAGAATCCATGAACTGTGGCATGACTTTTTCATAGCAAAGCAGATGTGGAATTATCTGGAAAAGCAGGGTCATCACAGCTCGACAAAAGTCTTGATTGTTATGTGATCAGAGCGGTCAAAACAATTATTACGTTAAACATTTAGTGGTTTATTTAATGGTAGAGGAAATCATGACAAATAACTTAAAAAATTTTAAGCAAAAGTACAGTTCCTAATAATCTAGCGTTCAAGCTGGTTTATATTGGTTTTGTGATTGTATGGCAATAAATATTAAATCAATTCTAACAGAATAAAATGAACTTTTTTTCAGTTACTACAAAAAGACTAATTGGAGCAGTGTAAAAATGTTCACCAAGTGGATTTTAATAGGTTTTTAACCTTTAAAAACAATATATTAGAAGTAAAAGTAATTAAGGATAAATAGCAGGTTTTCAATTTAACTGGCAGTAGGCTACCGCTGAGAACCTCAGAACTGTCATCCTAAATGTATGAAGAAAACGATTTCTTAAAGTGGATGCAATATGAAATAAAGTTCTACTAAGAATTTCACTTTCATAATCACGTTACAGAATATATGCATCCATCAGCAGCTATGGAAGCATTCCCGGGTCGGGTCAAAACGAGACGGGTCAGGGAAGAATAAGGAAATCCATTGCTTTCGAAGAGATCTTGCCAGTTTATACTGTTCACATTCAACATTTATTGTCATAGTCACATAAAAAAAGAATTCAGAGGTTCAGATTTGTGAAGATGCAGCTCTGGCACAACTAAGGGAAAAGAACAGAGAGGACTGATTTTTTAAGGCATGAAAGTTAAGCCCAACTCAAGCGCCTCTACGCCAATGCCTGGAGCATGGGCCACAAGCAGGAGAAGCTGGAAGCCAGTGTACAGTAGGAAAACTATGATATAGTTGCCATCACATAAGCATGGTGTGATGATTCCCACGACTGAAGCGCTGCGTTGGATGGATATCTACTCTTCAGAAGGGATCGGCCCAGAAGGAGAGGCAGTGGAGTGGCCTTTTATCTTAGGGAGTACTTTGTCTTGAGCATGATGATTGTGACAATAAGGTTGAGTGTTTATGGCTAAGAATCAGGGGGAAGGACAACCAGACAGGTATCATGGTGAGAGCCTCGTACAGACCACGCAACCGGGATGAAGAGACAGATGAAATACTCTGTAAGCAGCTACTACTCATGTTAGTTACTCATTTATGTCTGTCAGGCAAACAACTGTTGAAAGACCTACTACATGACAGGTTTTCTTTTTTCCTGATGGAGAAGGGAAATATATTTAAAACAGACCCTCCTGGTTATGGGAATGACCTGACCACATTATTCCACAGAAAAAGCCCACAAGTATGTTTTTTTGGCACAGGAATTAATCAGTATAACACTGTCTTTGCTCACAGAGGAGCTAGAAAAAGCATTTAGCATTTCTAAGCAATCCCTCTTAACCACAGACTGATGTCTTGTGTCACACAAGGATTGTAATTAGTGCCTCAGAACAGCAATTTTCTTGACAAGGAAATTTCTCAAATTTCTCAAAGTTGCTGCTTCGAGGAGTAGGAGAAGCAGAGACAGAGGCACAGGTCAGCAGTAAAGGAGAAGCACTTTAAGGAAACACATTAACCTCAGTATGTATAAAATTTGAAACCAAGCCTAGCACTAACACCACTGTAACCGTGCGAGAATGCTGTGAACTAACAAAGACAGTATATGCCAAGCTTAGGATATATAATACCTCAGTGCCAGTGGTCTGGTTTCGCAGCTGGCTGTCTAGTAAACTTCGTATGGG
>NW_010399262.1:1528-3028 GCF_000710305.1 Buceros rhinoceros silvestris | reverse complement strand
CGGCTCGGGGAGAGGAGGAGAAAAAAGCCTCTGAGCCATCAAAGGCTTTGGGCAGGACCAAGAGCTGTGGCGACTCCTTGGCCCTCGGGGCCCTGTGCTTCCTCTCGTATGTCCTGGTCCATCCCTGCCCTTCCCCTGCGCCCTCTTTCTCCCAGGCTGCTGTGATTTTTTTGTGTGTTTGTTTTTCTGCTTCCCTGAACCTCTCTTCTCTTTTCCTCTGTCCTGCTCCCTCTTTTCCTGTTGTTCTACCTCTCCCTTTTCTTTTCCTCTGTGGTTTTGCCCTGCTCCCCTCCCTCCTTTCTTTCACCTTCCATCCCTGTCCTGCAGCCCATCGCTGTTTTTCCCTTCCCATCTCTCTGTCCTGAGCTGCACCTGTCTCTGCTCTGTTCCCTGCTGTTCTTTTCCTCTCTGCGCCTGTCGGTGCTGCTCTGTGTCCCTGCCTTCCTGTGCCTCTCCTCCCTTCCCTTTCCTCCCTTTCTTTCTCTCCACCTTTCTCTTGCTGTCACTGTTTTTTCTCATTCTGGATCTCACTGTCCCTGTCTTCCTCCATGTCCATCTCTGACTCTCTCTGACCCTTTGTGCTGCTCCCTGTCCCTGTCTTTTCCTCTCTGCGCCTGTCGGTGCTGCTCTGTGTCCCTGCCTTCCTGTGCCTCTCCTCCCTTCCCTTTCCTCCCTTTCTTTCTCTCCACCTTTCTCTTGCTGTCACTGTTTTTTCTCATTCTGGATCTCACTGTCCCTGTCTTCCTCCATGTCCATCTCTGACTCTCTCTGACCCTTTGTGCTGCTCCCTGTCCCTGTTATTTATCGCTCCATCGCTCTGGCCCTGTTCTTCCTCTCAGGCTCCACCTCTCCATTCTCTCTGCTGCTCTTGTTGTCTCTCTCTGTCTTGGCATCCTGCTCCTTGTCCCTCTCTCATTCACTGTGTCCTGCTCTCTGCTGCTGCCTGTCCCTCACCTGTTTTCTATATCCCTCTCTCCTTCCCTCTGTCTTTCCTTGTCCCTCTGGCTTGTTGCACATCACAGTTTGTCACTCTTTTTTTATGTTCTCTTTTTTCTCTTTCTCTTCTCTCGTTCTATTTTTTCTTTTTTTTTGTTTGTTTCTCCTGCCCCTTCTCCCCTTCCTTTGCCTGTTCCCATCCTTGTGTCTATTCTCCCCACCTTGTCCCCATCTTCCTTTTGCCACCCCTCCACCCTTATCCCCTTCTTCTTTCTCTGTACTTGTCCCCTTCTTCCTCCTCACCTTCCCCCTTTTCCCTTTCTCTCATCCCACCTTGTCCCTTTCTTCCTTCTCACCTCTGGTCTTCTCAACCCCTTTTCCCCATCTCCCTTCTCCCCTCCTTGTCCCATTATGCATTTCACTCCCTCCCCTCCTTTTGGTTCCCCCCTCCTATTCGTGTGTCTCCACCGTGTTCTCTTCTTTGGGTTCCCCCCCTTGTCCCCCTCTTTCGGTGTGTGTTGTCTCAACTCCCTCCGAGCCCCCCAGCTCTCTGTCCCCCCCAGG
>NW_010399262.1:458-1428 GCF_000710305.1 Buceros rhinoceros silvestris | reverse complement strand
AGCCCCCCAGCTCTCTGCCCCCCCCAGGCAGGAGGGCTGCAGGTGCTGGCCACAGCCGCAGCGGGATGCCAGGAGCTGCCCGGGGCCGAGGCTGCTGTGGGCCTGGTGCCACCTTTCCCAGGGGCTCGGCGCAGGGCGGCTGCGGGTCCCTACTGGTGGGGACCACCCCGGTGTGCTGCCCTGCACTGGAACCGGCCCCAGGCTGGAGGGCTGGGATGGAGGGCAGGGGTTCCAGCTGGGGCTGGGATGTGGTTGTGGTGGCCCTGCCTGTGCCCAGGGGCTTTGCGAGAGCTCAGTGCCCCCGTGGTGTCCTGCCCTGTGTCCCCTGTGCTGCGCTGAGCCCTTGTGCAAAGAGCCCCTGGGTGTCGCCGTCATCCTGGGTCTGATCCCATCTCCCCTGGGCCTCTTCTCCCTTGGGAAAGGGGGCTCTTTTCTCATATTTTTTATTTCCTTTCCCCAGTTCTCCCAGCTCTGGACTATATCAGCTCAAGCCTTGGAATCTTTATTCCAGCTCTGGGGGATTTCAGCCCCAGTTCTGACTTCAGCTCCAGCTGTGGGGCGAGTCAGCCCCAGATCTTGGCCCACCACTGTGATTTCAGTGCTTCCTTTGTCCAACCACCCCACAGTCATTTCAGCTCTTTCTGTGACGTACACCACCCCCCTCCCCAGTATTTATTTCTAAGCTCCACGTTCTCTGCTGGTAGATGCTCCAGCCCAGCACCAGCTCCAGTTCCAGCTCTGGCTTCAGCTTCACAATCTGTGTTTCAGTCTCAGCTCCAGGGTATTGATTTCAGCCTCAGCCCTACAGTCTTTATTCCAGCCCCACAGGGATTTCAGCTCTTTCCGTGACCCCCTGCAGTGATTTCAGGTCTTTCTGTGACACCCCTCGCCCCCACCCCCAGTATTTCTTTCTCAGATCCATGGCCTCCACTGATGGACACTCCAGCCTGGCATCACCCCCAGCCCTGCC
>NW_010399262.1:0-394 GCF_000710305.1 Buceros rhinoceros silvestris | reverse complement strand
CCCTCCGCCCCCGCCCCGAGTATTTCTTTCTCAGCTCCATGGCCTCCACTGAGGGACACCCCAGCCGGGCATCCCCCCCAGCCCTGCCGCTGGTGGTTCAGCCCCAGGATCTTGATTTCAGCCCCAGCTCCACAATCTTTATTCCAGCTCCTGCTCTCCAGGATCTGTTCCAGCCCCAGGGCCACAGTACCTCGTCTCCAGCTCCAGCCCCTGCTCTGCCAGCTCTGCGCCAGCTCCAGCACAGCTCCAGCACTGCCTCTCCCCGCTGCCTCCAGCTGGAAGCTGCTCCAAGTTCTCAGAGCAGCTCCGGGGCTGTTGACAGGGTCAGAAATCACTGCTGTCCTCCGTCCACCGTCCCTGTCGCCTCTCATCACTGTCCCAGTATGGCCTTAAC
>NW_010399261.1:26977-35494 GCF_000710305.1 Buceros rhinoceros silvestris | reverse complement strand
TGGCGTTTCTCCAAACCACAAAGCCAGTTTTTACCGGTTTTAATTGCAAGTTCTTGTGCTTATCGGAGATGCTCCAGGTGTTATTTCTCTGTTGTTATCAGGGGGTGTCCATGAGTTACCTCCCCTTATGCAAAAACCTAAGAAATGCTGTTTCAGCTAAAAGACTGCTATTCTATTAACCCTTAAGCATTAGTTCCCTGTATCACAAGCTTTATGTGAATGATCTACCTTTTGTGTCTCTGCAGTTAAACTTTAAAAACTACAGTTTTGTTTCTCTTTATGTTTTCTCCAGTTTTCGATAGTCTACCACAAGCAACATTTGCTCTGATAGGTTTGCAAATTCTTGGTTATATAATTGCTGTGGTTGGTTTTGCACTGTGTGTCTCAGGTAAGCAATTTATCTTCTGCAAAATTGTCTTTTCACTTTTGTCTATACCTGATGTTCCTTTATATGTAACAGTAAAATGCTGTGAAAATGGCTTCACTACGTTGTGTTAGCAAGTAACTTCTCTAAATGTACTTCAGGACTGCTATACTAATGCTCTTTTAGCTGATGAAAGACTAGCCCAAAGGCAGAATTACATATATCAGTTTCATTAGAAACGGATATAGTGTGACTATATCCAACATGACAGCATTCCATCAACAGTTGCTTTTAAACAATTACTTTAGTTTTGTATCAATTAGTGCCTTAAAGAGTCACCTAAAACCAACACCAGCTTTGTTACTGTTACTCTTATTGTGGCCTAGAGTATTTAGAAACTAAACTACAGTCATAATAATTTTCTCATGTTCAATGAATAAATCAGAAATTCCTTGTTATTCTCTGCTCTTTGTAAGCAACTGATAACTGAGTCACTGGGAAACAAAAATCATTGAAGCAGCCTAAGACAAATGCCGAGACAGTAAGCTTGAAAGCATTCTTGGCCTGTTTTAAGTCTTGTTGTGGCTGGCACTGTTTCAACACTGAAAACCAGTCGTGGTTGTAAATGAATACCTGCTAAGCACCACACACCTGGTGCCCCTTATCCCTGCCTTTAACACTCCCTTTGTCCCCTGCCTGCCGTCCCCTGCCTGCCATCCCCTCTGCCCGCCAGAAAACTCCCACTGCAGAGAAAAGGGTGAATTTAGACTAGGCATCCTTGGCAGTATATTTAGTAGTGGGATCTGGAAGCACTTTATACCCCTGATTTATTGTTTTGTAGAGACATTCTTCATTTTCTTTTGGTTGGGGTTTTAAGAAAAACTATTTCTGCTTGAAGTGTTTTCTAAAGATTTGTCTAATCACGGTGGAACTGTGATTTGAGTTTTATGCTTATTCTGTGCTTCTAGAAGTATTTCTAAGGGGCACCTAAGTGTTGTCAAATGTAATAGTAAAATAAACTGGTGGAGGATTTCTGGTAAAGCATTAATCCTCTACAGTAATACAAAATGGAGGATGTTTTTATTACGCTCTCAAATGGAAAGTCCCCCTCGTTTTTTTAGGATGACCTTTTCACAGGTTATGTAAGATAGTTGTTATCTGTATCTCTGGAATTTTAGCTCGGTGACCCTTAAAAGTGAGTAGAAAAAGCTTGTCACTCACAGATAGTTGCAATGACTTCAAGACCCTGGAAACAAGGATTGGAGAATGAGGAGCTTCTGTAGTGTGAGCTATGGTTAGGTTGTAACAGACGGTTTCTGCTCTGTGATATCCTTGTAGACACAGAGCATTCCTGTTGTCTGTGGTGCATTTGCCTTAGAACTACCCTTATATTCTGCTGCCTTCTTCACTTTTTTCTTAACCCGTTTCATCAGGAACAGTATTGTATTCTATTATCTAATTGATTAGTTCAAAACAGTTGAGACTGAAGATATAAGTTTAAATGTAAAATGCAGTTCATGAAAGAATGTTGTCAGTTGCAGTGAATGATGGTAGAATACCTAAACTGTAGTAAAAAAGTACAGCTGAGTATCATAAATCGGTAAATGCCTCTATCGTTGAAGACTGTATACAGAAGAACAAAGATGCAGAAGTAGTTCTGGCGTAGCTTTGAAAGAGAAATGAAACTCACCTGTTCTTATCAGGTTAATTTATTTTAGGATTCAGTTATATTAAAAAATATAAGTTTGTGCTTTTACTTGTGTCAGCTGAAACAGTTTCTTTTACTGTGTTTTCAACAGCCTGTCCTCCGTTACATGGGTCGGTTTTGATTGCTGGCTTAGCGATTATGGCTATCGCAAATGTGCTTAGTCTGGCTTACGTGTTTATTATGGGTAAGTAGCACCTGCATTATTTTTTTTTTTAGTACTTAAATATTAAGAAGGACAGTTTTTTCTATTGTACTTTACAAAGTTAGACATAGCTTATTTGAACATTAGGTGTGATTTCACAATTAGATAGTTTAAAAGATGACTGAAAAGTTGTGTCTATGTATTGGCCTTGTTTCACAGAGCCTGTATGGAATCTTGAGTAAAGAAATTTATCATAATAAACTGACTCAAGATCAATAGTGTCAGGTTTCTTAAGTAAGAGGGTTTCACCTGTAGGATGAATGTTGCTGATAAGCTTTGCATTTACACAGTTGGCTAGCTGGAGCATAGAAGGAAGAGAGCAACATGATTTCAGGAATTCTGCAGAGTGGGTTATGGGATGGTGCAGAAAAAAGCTTACCAACAACTGATTTTAAAGAAGCAAAATCTGCCTAGTGATTTCCACTGGTTAGAGGCAGGTTAAAATACAAGCGATTTGAATGCACATCTTTCATTTTAGTGAATCCTATTTTTTCTTATGCTTAATTTTAAAAGCCGGGAGCAAAGAATAGTAATGCTTTGTTTCAGAATCTGGTCTGTTCACCAAATCTCAGAAAGATGAGAGATTTAAAGGTATACAAGCCACTTAGGCCTGTTAAATAAGCAAACCCCATAGCAATGCTGTGTGATTAGAATGCTGGCACACCACAGCACAACGTTATAACATTTACAGTTTTGGTCTGAGAGCAGAGTGACTTTATCTGTTTCATGCTGTGCATAAAGGCTCTTCAAACAGCTTGTTAGTTTGTACGCAGAACGATGCAATTGAGAATATATTGCTTCCAGACTCAAGGTGATGTGTATACAGTCAGCGCAACCCCTCGTCTGCACTGAAATGTGCAGACTTTCAGGTTTGGTGTGTGCACACCGTGAGTGGGCGTCGTTGGAAAGAGTAGACCCTGAAACAGGGAGGTTTTCCATTAAAGAAGAAATTAAGGCAGAACGCTTTATATTTGATACCTGAGATAGATGAAGATGAGTCAAAAATATGACAGGGGAAGTAAGCCTTTTAACAACAATAAAAAATTTTTTTTTTACTTTTGGCTACTCATATATGACTTTGCTGCATGCTAACGGTGTGCATAAATAACTGCATTCATAGTTTGATTATGCCGGCTGAAGAAGTCAGATGTGACTGTTGAGGTAGATTCCAGCATACCAAAATAAGCGCAAAGAATAGCGTTTAGTATGATTCATTTTAAGAGCTGAATGCATGAGTGAGACAATTCACAGGCTGTATGTGATAAGATTATTCAGTTCCTAAACAGAGGAGTGCTGAGAGGCTTTTAAGAATTTGGAAATGGCCATATTAAGTAGTTTTGGATAGGGGAAGCTTCAGTTTTGTGTGTTGCTGCTCTGTTCCAAGTTTTATCAGTAGATATTTTTATTTGCTTGATCATGGCGTTTATTAATCTGCCTGGTCACTTTCTTGTAATTATTTTAGGTTCCAGAATGAAAGATCATCCTCGTCCAGGGGTAAGCTTAAAATTAATAAATTTGGGGTGACTAGATGGCTCAGGGGATTGTAGTGAGATACTGAACCTTTCTCCACTAGTTCGAATTCAGACCAGGTTGGTAGCAAGCAAAAGTTCTGGCTGTGTAACAGATGTCTAATGTTGAGTGAGTTGGTGGTCTTCATTGTCCCTATTGAGTGTGTCCATAGTACTGTAATTGCCGCCCTTACCTAACAGCTGCTCCAACTGTGGTGTCCAAATGGAGTTTCAAGGGCTGGTGGTGGATGTGAAGGGAAATTTGGTGTTCTTCTACAATGCACTCTTTCACATGAGGTTTTAAAGACCTTTTGCTCACCTTAATGAAAATGCTTTTTCACTAAGGTGAGTGCAAAATACCGTTGCATTTTTTTCATCTAGGTGGCTTATAACAAAGACACAGGTTTTTTTTTTTCCTAAGGTCTTTTACACCAGAACCCTTTAATATTCTCTTGAATTCTCTCTTATTTTCCTATGATGCCCCTTAATTTGATGAGAACATCTGAAAGCAGAGTGTCTGTCTTTAGGTAACACAGAACAAATGGAAAAGCACTTTGTTTATTAAAAAAAGGTATTCCTGTCAGTTTTTTTGAATTCTGGAGTACTCATTCCTAAAAAGGTAATTTTCATAGACTTACGCAGTGCTTCCTAGCGATCCATAAAT
Organism: Buceros rhinoceros silvestris; assembly: GCF_000710305.1. Lineage (NCBI taxonomy): Eukaryota > Metazoa > Chordata > Aves > Bucerotiformes > Bucerotidae > Buceros > Buceros rhinoceros. The sequence continues at coordinate 31,048 of NW_010399261.1, read as the reverse complement.
GTGAAACTACATGCTTTTTGGAGTTTTGCAGAGGCACGTGCAGAGGCGCAACTGTGAAATACCAGTAAAATTTTCATTTAGGAGGGGAGCATGGCAAATATTAAATCATCCCATTTCTTGGCTGACAACCATCATTTGAGACCCATTTCCAGGTCTCAACATCAGTCTGCAGCCTGGGACAGCAGCTGTTGAAGAAAGATGGTTTCTAACAGTGGCACAGAAGAGCTGACCACAGTTAGGAAATAGAGCGGCGCAGTGGGTGTTGTGATGAGGGCATTTTTTTCTCTTTGCTTTTCTTCATCCATACTCATTTTAAGGAGTGGTATTTCAGAGGATTGGTCTCTTATGGAAGGAATGTAAGTGCATGGAGTTTTTTTAAAAAAAAGGTTCATAACGTTCACTATGTTATAAAAACAAGCTGAGAAGCGTATTGTAGATACATGTCTTTCAAAATGCAATCTTGCCTTTATCTAACATGCACATGTCGAATGGAAGTAAACAGGGATAGAGGAGATTTTTTTTTTTAACTTAGTTTTTGGCTGTAAATAAGCTTTGAAGTAGAAACCAGGATGGTAAATAACATCCTTTGTGGAGCTCCATTCTCTTTATGAGCTGCTCACTTCATAGGGTGGTTTTACACTGCAGCAAGGATTTGACAAATAAAGAAATAGCTGCAATTACATAGTAGTGGTCACTGTGTTTCTCTGAATTGGAGACCGGAATGAAATCAAAATAAATTTTTAAAAACATGGAGGTCTTTGGGAATCCCAGCCACTAAAAATACTGGTTTTGCAGCTGCAGTTGGTCAGATGGATGGTTAGATACAGAGGAATTCAGATGACAATAATTTGTGCCCATGAACTTAAGGAACTTCCAGAAAGACCTGGTAGAAGATTAAGTATGTCAGTGTGTTGCTTGTTTTCATCAAGGGCTGTTCAGCATGTATGCTGTACTTTGAGGTAATAAATAGGTGTGAAGTAGTTTTGAAAATACACTTTGATTCTGTGTAATCTAAAGACTGTGGAAAACTCAGTGAAGTGCTTAATTTTCATACTGGGGCACACTTTCAAAATGATGCTTGATATTTTTTTGAGTCTGAGGGAGAAAAGGTGTGTATTTTGAAATCTGCCATTTTAACCAATTACTGACTTTTTAACATATCTGTAGATTGTCTGTGTTGTTTCTAATGATTGTCTAACAGACTAAATGCCCAGCTGTGGTGTTTGAGATTACATTTGATTGCTTGATTACTACTGCTTGGTGTTTTTACTCATGCTGCTTTATTACTAACCATTGATCGAAAGAGAGAAATAATCAGTTAGGTTTTAGAGCTTTAAAGTAGTATCTGCATGCCTTTTGCTGCCACCTAGAGGTATTTCATCTGAGGAAAAATTTACAGTGGGGGGAAAAATAATCTGGAGAGTGCAGTTATTGTTTGTAATTTTTTTTCACAACTCTAGTCATTTTATTAACGTTCAGCTTTCTTCATTTTTGTAGAATCACTACTTACTGTATATGTCAATTAGAGTAATTTAACTGTGGCGAGCCAAAAGTAGACATGAAGGCTTTTTATACATATATATATTTTTAAATGTTTTGCAGAAAGCTGTAGAAGAACCACTAAATGGTAGGTGATATTCAAGGCTTATCTTCTAATTAAGGGATTAATTGTGGAAAAAGGTCGAAAGATAATTGTAGTTCTCAGTACAACAGCACGGAGGTGGGCAGATCAGTATGTCAGCTTATGTGGTTCTGTAAGCCAAATCAGTAATAGTTTGATCTCTCAAAGAAATTATACCTGCAGCTCCAGACTCCCTGTTCTACACTACTGTGCTTGCTAGCCAGTGGCAATGTTTGACAAATCCAGTATCTCAGGATATTATATCCATCTTCTTCACTTTGCAAAAAGTACAACTTTAAGAGGAAAAAGGGGACAGGTCTTAAAAGTTGCTATTAATTCTTCTTCGTAAGCATTAATCTAGGTGGTATGATTATAGCAAAATCTATCCTTGTCACTCTATTCTTTTAATATTTCCTTGGGCTGGGGAAACTATCATGGTGTTGGGAAACTCTGGTAGCGCTTAAATGGGGGAAACTTAGAGTGAGAAAGGGATAATGCTGAATTTTTTTTTTTTTGCTATTCTGCTCACTAATTGGCACGCAGAGTACTAGCAAGTTCTAACCTGAATTTTAGAATTAATCTGAATATTAATTGTGAAACATTTTTTGCTGTTTTGCTCATCACTAATCCATTTGCTTGGCTTTTAAAGATGCAAAAGGAGTGATGTTAGAATGATGGTAAGTCCAAATATATTTCCAGATATTTATTTTAATTAACACATATTTGGGGATTTTGAAGGTCAGAGTTACGCACTGCTAATATGATGAAACTTTGGAGAACAGGTTTCAGTGCAAATGCTCTTCTTATTCAAATTATATTTCATTGAGAAGAAAGAAGACATATTTTCTGTATCATGCAAAAAGACGAAGAATGTGTATTTCTCAACAGTGAAGAGGATGAATCAGAACTATTAAATAGTGTGTTTCTGATCAAATGTGCAGATTCAGATAATTTGTATACCTCCTTTATGCTTATATGGTATTTAAGATGCATGGACTCTTTCCTTGGTGGTGGGTGGTTGTATTTGTTTTTTTGGGTGGGTTTTGATTGTTGTTAATATAGCTAAGCCTTATTTATGTACTTAATTGGTGACCTCCCATGGAAATTCACAGGCAGGTAGTTTAAAAGTAGTTTAAAAGTTTCTCTCCCCCTCCCCCCACTCTCCCTTTAGATGTTATTTAAATTCTCTGGGACTTGTTAGCTTGCTTGTATTCCAATCAGATTTCACTCAATTTATTATTTTTCAGAGTCAGATGGTAGTGGTTAAAAACTAACAGAACTGAGACACGTTAAAAAGACTTAAAACTGGTTAAATAACTTCATCTTCTTTTTGACAAACCTGAATTTTGAACTTTGAGATCTAAAGATGCACTGTGGCTTATGTGGTAATGGTCAATGTTTGAAGATCTACCAGATATTGTAAAAAAAGATGTATCTTGCAGTGTCCTGGCCTAACTTAAGATTTCTTCCAATTAGAAATGTCCCCAATGCTGAGACTTGTCTTTCTTTGATTTTTATAATGTCCTGCAAGATTGCCAAATGTAAATAGACTCCTCCTAACTTAAAATAAGCCATGAAATGAGCCATGTATTAACTTGGTCCAAAATTCCCAAACTGGTACCTAAAGGGGTAGCCAAGTTAGCAAAGATTCTTGGTTCCTGCAGCTCATAGCAGTCAGAAGAGTTAATAGGGTTTGCCTGGCCAGGTTACTCTCACTGAACAGCTGAAATTTTAGAGTGGATGCTCAGACTGTAAAATGAAAACAGGCTTTTATTGATTCTGTTCCATTCAGAAGCTGTACTTCATTTTCATGGGAGTAGGATAAAAGAGCACTTGTTGATGCTACTGGTACTAACCTTTCTTCCTGGAAACTGGGCAAGCTTGTCATAAGGCATCATTAGACCCTTAGCCTCGTGCTCCTGCATCAAATTACAACATTTTGCTACTCAGGATAGAGAGTAAGGGCACTCTAAGGTCAATCTGTTAATTTACTTGGAAGTATTTTAATATCGTGCCGCTTCTAGAAAAGGCATGGATTGACAAGGTCACAATAAATGAGGTACTAGTTAGCCCTAATAGGAAAAAGGTGTGTCAATTGATCTTAAAAACAGGCTTCCTTACAAATACCAAGTATTGCCAGGTTTATGTTACTCACTCACAACTACTACATTACTCATCCAAATACGCCATAGGATTATTTTCTAAACCTATTGTATTCCTATTTTTTAATAGTAATAGAAGCATTGGTGTCTGCTAAATGCATTGATAAAAATGTATACCAGTTAGTTCAATCTGAAGTAGGAGGAGTGGAAGGTAGGTCCTGTTTCCAAAGTGGCTGTTGTATGTTCTTCAAGGAAGTGCTTTGAGATCAGAAAACCGATATTTGCCAGTCTACTATATTCAAAACTGACCAGAAGGGAGATAAGGCTGGGATCAGTACAGTAACAACA